>NC_088603.1:117112987-117295487 GCF_036013475.1 Columba livia | reverse complement strand
CATTATATTGAAACTCCATCAATCTACTTTTTTTTTTCTTTCCCATTTAATATTATATACATTTTGGTCTCATTTTTGAAAAAGTAATCAGAATTTTAAAACATCAAACTATTACTTCATGATATTACCTGTATAGATATTCCTCTACCATTTTTTAGTTCAATGTTTTTGTAAATGTTCTTGGTATTTTGTGATATATTGTAACAGCATTCTGGGGAAAAACAAACAAACAAACAAACAAGCAAACCCAACTCCCTACTTCTGAAAATGTGTGATAACTGCAATTCTCCAGGGATGAAATATGTGCGTAGAAATACTTTTTTTATGAAATAGAGAAAGAAGTACCAAACATGTTCTGGCTTTTATTCAATACACATCCTTTCCTAGGAATGTTTAACATACACTTAAATCTCTTACAGATTGTATTAGCTAACAGCTAAGAGGTTTGGGGACTTTGGCACTGGAGATGGGTGAAAATCAGGAAAGCAGCATCAGGAGACTATGACTGTTCTCTCTCACCACACTGGCTTCTCCTAATGCCCCGTCATGGTTAGAAAGTGTTTGCAGCCTTCAGCATTTCCCACTACAGCATACCATCATATCCATGAACATACTCGTGTTCCCTCATTCAAAACAAGGTGAGGGCGTGGTATGTCCAGCCACTGGGCATTGCACCAGAGCTCTGCTCTGACCTGGCAGGTTGTGCAGCCCCACTCAGTAAGTCCTACATATTCATCTGAGGAAAGGCAACAGCGTGGCTCATGATTAGGACAGCACTGTGCTTTCTACACCAAGGAGCTGGGCACTGCTTCTGTACTCATGGGGATGAAAAGAATGTCAAAAAGCTGCTCTGTAAGAAATAAATCCCTGGAAAAAGGAGGAGTTAGCAGTGAAAGAATGACAGGATAAAGCAGTACGAGTGGGAATCGGGTGCAATGACTTGTGAAGGTAGGTTCCCACCTAATGTTTTATGAGGTTACCAGGACCCATCAGAGGAACTATAGCTTCATCGTCCAGTTTCCTCTTCATTCTGGCTATGAATATTACTAATATGAACTACCATGTTCATGATTGCAAACTGCCAGTGAAAACTGAAAAAAGCGAGAGCTTTGAAAATGCGGGGTGTTACTTCCTTCAATACATCATTTTATCAATGCAAGAATAATGGTTGTCCTTCCAAGCTAAAGTTTCCAGTCTGTATAAAGTAAAGACCAATTGAAAACAGACACAGCTTGCTCCCAAGGACAGGTTTTCAAATATGGAAAAGATTGTCTGAATTCTCCATGGATTTTTGAGAAGATCTTGGCAGAACTTTTGAATAATTAATTTTTTTTTGTTAAAGTCACCAAGACCATAGGTATTCTCAGATGATCATTATTAACTTAAATGGACCTGAATCAGGCCCTTTGGTGAACTTTAGGAAATACAGCAAGCTCGCTTTATTTGATTTTGTGATAACTTATTTAGGAAACAACATAATTGTCATGAGATGGAAGAATTACTCTGGTAGCAGTGCGACTCCCTGTTGCAGTCATTTGGATCTAAAGTGCATTACACAGGGAGTTTTGTTGGGAAGAGAGGGGAGGGGAGGGGAGGGAGGGAAGGGAAGGGAAGGGAAGGGAAGGGAAGGGAAGGGAAGGGAAGGGAAGGGAAGGGAAGGGAA
Organism: Columba livia; assembly: GCF_036013475.1. Classification (NCBI taxonomy): domain Eukaryota; kingdom Metazoa; phylum Chordata; class Aves; order Columbiformes; family Columbidae; genus Columba; species Columba livia. The sequence goes on along the minus strand of NC_088603.1, from coordinate 117,293,824 downwards.
GGGAAGGGAAGGGAAGGGAAGGGAAGGGAAGGGAAGGGAAGGGAAGGGAAGGGAAGGGAAGGGAAGGGAAGGGAAGGGAAGGGAAGGGAAGGGAAGGGAAGGGAAGGGAAGGGAAGGGAAGGGAAGGGAAGGGAAGGGAGAAGAGAAAAGAGAGAAGAGAAAAGAGAGAAGAAAGAGAGAAGAGAGAAGAAAGAGAGAAGAGAGAAGAAGAGAGAAGAGAGGAGAAGAGAGGAGAGGAGAGGAGAGGAGAGGAGAGGAGAGGAGAGGAGAGGAGAGGAGAGGAGAGGAGAGGAGAGGAGAGGAGAGGAGAGGAGAGGAGAGGAGAGGAGAGGAGAGGAGAGGAGAGGAGAGGAGAGGAGAGGAGAGGAGAGGAGAGGAGAGGAGAGGAGAGGAGAGGAGAGGAGAGGAGAGGAGAGGAGAGGAGAGGAGAGGAGAGGAGAGGAGAGGAGAGGAGAGGAGAGGAGAGGAGAGGAGAGGAGAGGAGAGGAGAGGAGAGGAGAGGAGAGGAGAGGAGAGGAGAGGAGAGGAGAGGAGAGGAGAGGAGAGGAGAGGAGAGGAGAGGAGAGGAGAGGAGAGGAGAGGAGAGGAGAGGAGAAGAGAAGAGAAGAGAAGAGAAGAGAAGAGAAGAGAAGAGAAGAGAAGAGAAGAGAAGAGAAGAGAAGAGAAGAGAAGAGAAGAGAAGAGAAGAGAAGAGAAGAGAAGAGAAGAGAAGAGAAGAGAAGAGAAGAGAAGAGAAGAGAAGAGAAGAGAAGAGAAGAGAAGAGAAGAGAAGAGAAGAGAAGAGAAGAGAAGAGAAGAAGAGGAGAAAAAACAGTGTGATTTATAGAGAATAAACCAGGTTCACCCATTTGCTGGTTTTGGTCATTAACGGTGGCATAATTGTGCATAATCACTGTCCTATTCCTAGTATACATTGCTAGAGGCTGACTAAACTTTGCATCTGCATAGAAGTTGAGATGCAAATATGAGTTGTGTTCATTGGTATGACTAGTGTAAAGTAAACAAAGGGTATTTCTTTTGTATATTTAAGGTTGAGAAACCTATTTTGTGAACAGCATGATATCAGTGAAGACTTCACAGTTATTAAGTAACTGCAAAAGGACATGGTCAGCTCAATTATGGGAAAGGAAAAAGCCATATATAAAGAGCACAGCAGTGTTGGGATACTAATAGGTACTTGTGGTTGTCCCCATCTGGGAAAACTGCAATAATTCTCCCTGTATCTTCCCATGTTTTATAACAAAACAAAAAGTGTGTGTAAGGGGAAAAGGGCTGAATGCCAAGTAGCAATTTTAGGATAAAGAATATAGAAAAGTCAGAGCAAAATGGATGATTTAATTTCTCATCATTATTCTACTGAAGAATTAAATTTGCAAGGTCATGTTGCGGCTTATTCAGTCGGAGGCATATCAGTGAAGGTAACTGGATTCAGATGAGTTCCCATCCAAGAGATATTTAAAGCAGCAACTGTTCTCTAAATATATGTACAAAACAGTGTTGTCTAGACTCGTATTGCATATTAAATCAAAGCTTGGCTTCCTGGAGTTGAAGGACTTTATTTTAGGCTCTTAACAAAAAACTGACCCAAGTTCTAAGATCCACATTCCCAGATTTACTTTGAGATAACACTGTGTTTCATTTGCTATGGCATCCATGTACTTTATTCCTTTGTTTCTTTTTAAACTTTTCTACCAACACCTGTAACAGCAGAGGAATGCTTTATATTATTCCCATGCCTCACTAATACATAGTCGTGGTAGAGGAGACATTAAAAATACTGATTACCTGTAACCAGACCTATGCATTCACTGAATATATTAGATGAGTACTTTCTCTATTTCATTTATTTAATATATAGCTGTATTTCAGATGTGTTTGCAAATGAATGCGGGAAGGAACATTCAGAACATAAGAAAAAGGAAAAAAGAGAAATGAAATTATTGTAGAAAAAATCTTATACTATAATTTTTGAAAAATCCATTCTGTAAATTAATTCAGGTGCTAACCAAATTTCCCTATTAACATTCACCTTTTATTTTATTTTATTTTATTTTGTTTTGTTTTATTTTATTTTATTTTATTTTATTTTATTTTATTTTATTTTATTTTATTTTATTTTTTTATTTTATTTTATTTTATTTTTGTTTTGTTTTGTTTTGTTTTCTTGACCCCCTCACTGAATTGCAGAGAAAGATATAATTTTAGATCTTTTGAACTACTTGAGAAATGTCTGTCAGATAGTTTTGATTGAATTTGTTAAAAACAGCTTACAGCCTTATCGTTAGGAATCCAACTGCAATAAATAAAAGTGATATCTCAGGTTTTTCTTTTAGCCAAATGCCTAATTTTCCTTCAAAAATCTATCCAGAACTGCTGGTAGAAGAGCAGCCTGGGCACTAGCAATATGGAGGGAATACCCATATTCTTATCTTCTGCACGGGGAGAAGTGTCTCAAAACCTGAAACAGATAGGAGGGGAGGTATCCACCAATTTTATTTTTCTGTAACATCTCCTATTACACCCTTATATGGTAAAGACAATGTACAGTTTTGGGATAGTTTGTGAAAAATAATATACAAATAGACATGGCAGGAAAAATGTGGTTACTTCTGTAATGGGGCAGAAAAAATCCCACCTTTTATCACCTAACACACCTGTGATTCAGCAACCCAAATGTTCGTAAACCTCAGGACGTGTTATTTCAGAAGCATCTGGGAAAGAACTGCAGCCTTGAGCACAAACTCTTTCCCATCCCATAAGCTTTAAGAGCTTTTAAAAATTTTATTTAGGAGAGGTAGACTTCTACTCTGTCCCCCACATAACTCCCTTCCCCCCAAACCTGTGTCACTACATCACTGTGCAGAAATAGCTCGCTGCTTCTGGAAAGTGGTGTTTGATCAAACAGACAATTTGAAATATTTACAGAAGACATATTGGGCACTACATCCAGTTTTTCAAATCCCATGCTGATTTGTGAACCCATCATATCAGAGTTCCCTGCCCTTTCACTTAAACCCACTCCTTAAATCCTGTGTGCCTTAATTCTGAGGATCCTTTGTGGCTCAACTGGTCCGTGTGTGCACTGTATTTCCTTTACTGCAACTCTACATGATAATCTCTTCAGAACAGGGCCTCAGTCCTTTGCTGTATGTCTCCTTTTGTATGTTATAGCACACGTAAATTAAAAAGTGTAAGAAGCAGACCAGACAAAATTAAGTCCATGTGAAACCCATAAACCAATGGAGAAGCTTAGGCCAGCCTAGTACCCAAAAATGCAATTTTAATACTAAAGCTTAAACACCATCTTGGTACCATTTTTATGAACTGGACCCTTTTTTCTAAAAACACCACCTTTAGAAAATCAAGAGAAAACAGATAAGGAAAGAGCAATTCTCCTTTGGTATATAGGTTTAAATCCAAGCACTGGGGAAATATTTATGACCTTAAAATGCGGGGAAAAAAAATCTTTCTGTCTGTGGGAAAAGTCTGTCCTGGCTTGAAGAGGTTTTGGGGCTTTCCCTTGCCAAGGTCAGACAAGCATTTAGCAAATGTAATACCTTTGAAAAATAAGCAGTTGTGAAGGACACACGAAACAGAACGATTCCGCTTCTTCAGACACCACATGTATTGTGAAATTTAGCTAGCAAATGATGAGATGCCAGTTTTATAAGATTACTTTGTGTAAATATTTTAATCTTAAAAATGTTTTACCCATTTGGTCTCCCACATACAGCAATCTGACTTTTTACTTATTTTAAAGAAAAATGAAAACATTGAAGTGGGATTATAACAGCTTTTTAATTTTTTTTTCTGTATTCTAAATTATGCTTATTCACCCATACATTCCCTCTCTGAGTATTCATTTAGAAGGAAGGTTCTGCAATAGTCACATTTAATTTATCAGGGTGCAATAATTTGTGTTTCCCAATCATCTTGCAGACTTTGGTTCATTATACTATTGTTTCACATGAGTAAGTTAGCAAAGTTTGGATTGATTGACTCTAATTAACTAAAACTGGTTCCAGGCTGTGCATCTATTGTCATGGTAGCTAGCCACAAAGCCCCAAACTGTTCAGTAATGGCAATATAACATATTATCGATATGAAAACTCCAGCAAATGTTTAATGTTGGGCTTGTCAGCAAATGAAAAAAGCAATAGTGGAGGAGGGAGAAAGGGACATTAGGACAAGCATGTCTCAGAAGGCTTGGGGAAAATGCAGCCTTCCAGAGCTGCTGGTGCCGTGATCTTTTCACTTATTGTCATCTGGGCCTCCAACATGGAAAGAAATTCAAGGCGAGCTGGAGATGTGCGCACTGTTCTGTAAAAGAAAAATACACTTTTTTTTTGTTTAAAAATAGACACAAAACCCTACATCAAGCTAAGACCTTCTGGAATCATGTATATGGACTTCTCCCTCCATATATTATAAAGGCAAAAGTATTTTTCCTTGGTTTTGTTAGTCCACTTGCATGATGTCTGAATCTATTTTCTGTTTACTGCCATCAAGAGAATCTAACCACTATTAAATACATTCTCTTACATGTGATGCTGGAGAACCAGATGCACCGAAAGCTTAGGTCAACAAACAAATATTCCATCTACTGACTTTGTTCTTTAGAGTCTTTCTGAATCTAAGTAAAAGCAATGAGGGCAAACAGGCAAACACAGTGGTGTGCAGCACCTTAGACCGTCCATAATGTGCAAGTCTGAAAGTGTAAAAGCTTTATACCATAGGCTGTCTGCTCTCCGGAGATGCATCACCTGAAATATCAGCCTCTGTATATTGGTATATGCAAAACTGCAGTTAGAAAAACTCTCACTGAAGTGACAATGTCAAGCACAAAAGCTCAGAAATGCAGGACTGGTTTCCTCTGCTTGACCTAGCTGTGTGACTGCATTGCTACAGCCTCCAATGTCTTGTTTGGGAGATATTTCTAAGATCCGTGGCAGGCAATGTTTTCAGGTCCCAAGAAGCAATATTTAGTCCTTACTGTGCAACACGGGGCTGTCTTGCCTAGAATTACCATGATCCAAGTAACATGCATTTCTAATTTTCCTATGTCCTGGAATTGCAAGATGTGCCATAACTCCACTTGTCATTGTGGGGAGTGTAGTCTTGCTTTTACAGATGTCCTTTGTCCCACCCTCACACTATTTGCAGCCCCTGCAGCCTGAACAGAGGCAGTTTCACCCCATGGTATCTGGCTGCCCTGGGGGCTGTGCAGGGAGGCCACCCCATCACCTGCCAGGAGACAGCCCAGAGCCCCAGCCCCAGCTGCAGGGGGGCTGAGCCCCCCTGCACAGGCAGTCTGGCTTCCTCTTCTCTCCAGTCTTTCCTTAGGCAAATATCTTCTGCCTTCCTTTCATAAAATATGGTAAAACATTGGCACAGGTTGCCCAGAGAGGTGGTAGATGCCCCATCCCTGGAAAAACTCAAGGTCAGGCTGGACAGGGCTCTGAGCAACCTGGTCTATTTGAAGATGTCTCTGCTCATTGCAGGAGGTTAGACTAGATAACCTTTGAAGGTCCCTTCCAACCCAAACTATTCTATGATTTGCCAAAATAAGGACTTGGATTTTTATGGTATGACCGGTCTCAACCTTTAACACATATATGCACTAGGGCGAGCAACACCTGTAGTTTCTCCAAAGTGGCACAACTCGTCACAGGCTGTTTCCAAGAAGCTCTTTGTAGTTTCATTTCTTCCCCAGCCTGGACGGAGGGATTGAGTGCAAGGCTGGCAGGTAGGAGCCACGGGGGGCCCTTTGGTCCCGGCGGGTGCACGCACGCAGCTCCCATCGACTTCAGTGCAATTTACGTCCCTGGGAGTGATGGAATTGGGTCCCGGAGCCTGGTGCCGGCCTCGCTCTGACTCGCTGTGCGCCTCCGGGCAAGTCGTTTAACACCAGGCTGTGATACCTCTCATTGCACTACACATTACACCAAAAAGGGTCTCGCGGAAGTCAATGGAGCTACTTGTGGAGCGCTTGTACTTAGTAAGTGTGTCACAATCTGGCCTTCACTTAAGCTTCCCCTTTTATAGGAAATTACAGACTCATTTCCAAGGTTGTGGGGCTTAATTAGTTTATGTTTGCAAAACACATCTTATTGCTGGTGAAAGGGAATAACCATTATTACGATGATGATGTGTTCAGTGCATGGCAAGGTCTTGGGTCTGTCTAGGCATTGCTTCATTTATTCTGTATAAAATTAAAAGAAAAAAAAGTCCTTCCTTTGCAATAATTTGAAAACCTGTTTCTATGAATGGTGCACTCCTTCTTTTGTTAGAAAGCAAAGAGCCCCCAAGACCAAGCCCAGGACACAAACCCAGTGGCCACTGCAGGGGGACGGGGGCTGACCAGCCATAGCAAATCTGTGATACAAGTGCAGTTCTGATCGACTTGGGTGACACTTTCCCAAACATAGACACCATTCCCTTTCTCAGCCTCAGGGTATATTCCTTTTTTAACCCTAACAGGGATCATACCTTTAAAGCTTGGCATTAGCAAACAGTTTGTTTTTTCATCAGCTGTAATCGTGGGGTTTTTTTGAATTCTGTTTTTTGTTGGGGTTTTTTGTTTTTTTAATCCAAGTATGGTTCTCATGGTGTAGCAAATGACATTAGGCTTTTGTAAATTCTTGCAGAATATAACAGATCATTGGTTTTATAACACAGTCACTGCTTTTGCATTCTGATGAGATTATTAGTAGCAGCCTAGAATACAACATCCCTGCATACTGTTAGTTAAAAAAAATAAAAGTTTACTAAATGGTCTCTTGTCAACTGTATCTGAAAATCATTATAGTTTCTCTGGTTTCCTTTACATGGAGGGTTTCTCCTGTGAGCTGGTGGGTTACATCAGTATGAAGTTACAGAATTATTGTAGAGATGCTGTTTATTTCTCTATAGCTCTGTTTGTTTTTCTACAGAAAAACAGATTTTTAAGTATTTACAAATTGATTGTAAAAATTGTTCGCATGCCCAAGACATGCAATATGGTATCTGAGCTCAGTAAATATATTTCTCCTTTCATATTTTAACTGCAAATACATTAGACAATTTTATCTCACGTCAAAGCAAATACAAATCAAGCCATTTTCTGATCTTTTCACACATCCTGTCTTGCAGCCCTAAGGCAGTTTCATTTGCCAATGAAGACATGAACCATCTGATCTTTTCAGGCCAAATTCCCTCTCTTCCACCCTGCATTGCAGCTCTGTGTTGTACGTCTGCCTTGTGCCTCCCCCTGATTGCGAGCTGGTGACCCACATGCAGCACCAACCCAGGGCCACACTTCTGACACTGCTCATCGGGCAGAGGGGAAAGGAGAATTTTAGATCAAATATATTTTTAGAAGGCAAAAAATGCTGGAATTAAAATCTAGCTACTGACATGCAGCATATACTGTGCTTCCATCCTGTTATTAACATACATCTGTATTAACACCATGACAGTCCACCCTACAGATTGATACAATACCAAATAAAGAGCCTGCACTTTGCACTGTAATGACTCTACAGGAGCCATTACATCTGATACTGTCAATATTATACATTTTTTAAAAATGTATGAATGCATATTTAACTGAGAGATCTGATCTGCTCCAGCAGTTCTGGTCTATCAGAAACATAATATTCATTTTAAAAACCTGCTTGCATACATTTTACATTTTTACCTCAGAAGCCTAACACAAGGTCACATATACACATTTTATTTTTTGTGCCTGCCCCTGACTTGTTTGTTTCAAAACAAAACAAAAATAAGTGAGAAAGCTGTTAAGTCCTGTCTCTGTTGCCTTCCCACACCAACACCAGCTCTCCCATCCCCTTTGCACTTCCCTCCAGCAGCTTTTGCTCTATGTTCCCAGCACAGCCTGGGGATATGTCTGCTTTTCATGCAGCTCTAAGGAGTGACCAACCCAAATTGCAGCAGAGGGAGCATTGCCAGGCCTCTGCTGATTTACACCACTGCAGCTCATGGCCATGCAACCAGCCACACACACACGGGTGAGCGACATGCACCTACATACACGTGCACAGAAAGTGGGGGTGTGGGATGCCACCGGCACCCACAGGTTGCCTGAGCTGTGTGGGAGAGGGAAACACAGCTGTACAATCCTGGCAGATGCATTTCTTTCCCAAATGACATCATGCCCCACAGTTTTGCAGACAGAGCAAAAAGCGCCATTGCCACCTCCTTGTCAGGTACATTGGGGTGGGAGCATCTGATCTGGGGAGCTGATTTTGGGGTGCCATGGACATCATGAGCCCAGACCAGGGTCTAGGCTTGAGCACAAGGCCGCATCACAATATTAAGAATCAGATATGCTTAGTTGTGTCTATATTTGTGGGTCTTTTATTAGATATCATATGGAGAGGTGCATGTGCACATTAAAGGGCATGTGGAGGCAACATGTGTACTGGGGCAAAGGAGGCTGGTATAAGGCACATCAGCTCTTTGAGCACAAACAAGTGCATATCTCAGAACTAGCTAGCAATGGCAGCTGTTTCAGAAACTGTGGGTAAATGTGGATTTCAGAGAAGTAATGAGTAGGCGATTTTGGAGGCAGTTTTGAGCGGAGGTGCGGTTTTTGTACCCTGTGCTTCCTTTGCTTCCTGGGTGAGAGAATCTGGGTGTGGGTACACACGCTATTGTGGTATGTCCTACATTAATACTGTAGTGAAAAAGCTACTAATGCTCAGTGCTGTGTGAGACCTAAAAACTGCTGTCCTTCACTGACAGAGCTTCAACCCAGAGATGGCCACCACTTTATTCAAATGAACAACTTAGGACAGCACAGAAGAAAAATGTTTTACAAACAGTCCCTAATCTTACAGCTATCTCCCATGCTCTTATCAGAAGAGGAATTCAGTGTGCAAGTATTATTAAAGAAGAAATGTATGAAATAATGAGGAATCATTTCTGTCAAATGGATATAAGATGCTAATTGGTGATGTGCTGAATCCCAGAGATGCTTGACATTCAAAAAGTGAGTGAAGTACGGCAGAGCATTTGTATAGGCCATCTGGAGATGTACACCATACTCTACACTTGATGAGAAAGTGGCATTAAACTGAAATTTCTGATTCCAAGACCTAAATATGCATCACTCCAGGCTTCAAATTTCATAGATTGCTGGGAAGATCACAGATAAACAGCAATCTGGCACATCTCCGACTAGAGGGAGAGAAACACTTTGCGCTCCATTCCTTACAAAATTATTAATTATTTGAAGAACTTCCATACACTTAAGAAGCAAAACATTCTGAGCCCACATTCCCATTTACTCACAGTTCTGTCTCCTGGGATAATTTGAATGTTGAATCTCTGTGCAGACAGGAATATCCAAAATACCATGTCAGCAAACTGTGGCACCATTACAGAGGAACAGCATGCAAAGCACAGTCAGAAACATCACACAAACCTGCATGGTCATGCCCTCAGTTCTTTCATGACATCGGGATTTCTCTGGTAAGAGAATGAAAACATTGTAAAAGCAGGTAGTAGCAGTAGCTGTTCAACATCCCCTTTATCTAGTTTCCAGAAATCTGTAACTTATGTCACCAAACAATTTTTGTTCTTGCTAAAAGTTGCTCTTACAAAGTACTTATACAGTATATTAAACTTTAAGATTATCCAGACAGTAGTGTCGAAGACATTACATTGCAAATGTATACACTGCTACAGTCTTCATACATTGCCATCAATTCTTTGCAGTCCTGTCAGCTCTACAGGCTACATATGCCCTGAATCCACTATGTCAGATGCTGTACTAATACAGAGATACAAGTGAATCACAGCCCGGATAGTCTGCAAGCTACAAGAGGGGGCAGCTCGTGGCTGGAGGGTGCATAGTGGGGGACTTTCAGATAGATATAAGGCAGAGCTCTCAGCACAGCAGCTGTAGAATTGGTGCCAATTTTTTTAAGTACATGGAGGGGGGTGGGGGGAACACACACACTCCTAAAGTAAACAAAGAAGTGAATCTGCTGATGTTTGTATACCCCTCTTCCCAAGTTCAAAGAAGAACAATGGAGAAAGCAAGGATGCACTTGCTTGGATGTAGCAGCTGGGTGAGTGGGGGCTCCTTGCATGGGCCAGGGAACAGGCAACACCTCACCAGGGCCAAGAGCATGCAGGACATTGTAGGTTGGTTTGGAAGGCAGAAATTTTGATAAAATGGTATGGATAAAGGTTTAGATATGGCACTGGCACATCTAAAAAGAGCAGGGTCAAAGCCGAACCCAGAGCACAGTGACCAACAGGATGATGATGGTGTAGACAAAAAAAAAAAAAAAGGTGTCACCCCAGGCTTGAACTGGTGGCTATTTATCCTTAAGGAGATATCAGAAAACAGACAGCATGAAGGATCTGCCATAAAAATCTGTGCAGGACTGGAAGACAAATTTGTCTGGCCAGGAGAGATGAACAAGAGATCATCTGAAGGAAGGAAGAGGCAGGGAACAAGAACAACCCTTGATGGTAAAAGAAGAACATTTAGACGATACCTGAAAGAACAAGTGAGAGAGCAAAACCAAAGGAGGGGGCAATGGAGGCAGAGAAGCTGCAGGAAACTTCAGGAAACTGCGGTTAAAACTGCTGCCATTGATGGCCCCAGAACATGGGCCTGTGAGCTGGTCAGAACACTTTTCTTTCCTAACCACCAGAAGACTTTTATGCTGTCTGGGAAATATTGAGGGCTTTTACCCCTCATGCACATCTGCTACCTTCACTGTGCCATCAGGCCGTGACGATTCATGAGGATGAGGTGTGGGGTGATAGAACAAAGGAGGGGGAAAAGAACTGACCCTAAGCAGCTTAATCAAGTTATATTTTCTCTCAGCTGCTGTAACTATAAGCAAAGGAGTACAGATGTCAGTAAAACTAGATTCCGCAAGGAAAGAGTATCCAATACAAACGCAGAGCAGACCAAATGTGCTGTTTTCAGGTTTGTCTGGAGCTGCTCAGATGTGTCCCTGCTTGGCCAACTTTTGATGTCTCCTCTCATTGTCTTGCAAACTTCCTGAACAAGGTTCATATCTTAAATGCATTCTGCAAACTGTCTTGTTAAATGGCTTTGTATAAGACAGAGATACAGAAAAAACAACAACAGCAACAACAGCAACAACAACAACAAACCAAACCAAAAAAATTGCACCATCTGCACCGATTCCTAGAAACAGATATCCAGGAGTCCAGCAAAAACTCTTAAGTAAGCATATAAAAACATGGCATGAGACCTTTGCTACTCCATACAGATCTTCAGAAGCAATGAATGCAGAAAGGACAAAGTATATTTCCCTTCTTATAGCATTGTTGAAGGTCTGGGATAAAGTGCTTAGAGCTTTTCACTAGTGCTGGTTGTAGGTAGGTTGGAGTTCTCTACCTCACAGGCTAAAAGTGCCTTTTCTGGTAAAAGCCTCTGGAAAATATCTGCATATATAGTAGGTGAATACTACAACAGAAGCAAAAGGCTGCCCAGCCCCTCCCATTCTACCTGTAGGAAAGGCTTATTCACAGGTACCCTTTGATTTGGACTCATATTTGTATGAAAGCCAAGGAGAAAGAAAAGGTGAGGCCATTCTAGATTTGTGTGAAGACCATGTGTGACAAAGGTGAGTAAATGTAACTGAAGTGCAAATGGCCTGTACTCTTGTGGCATCAGGGATCAACCCCTTAGCACTGCTGGGCAACTCATTCACCTGCCACACTGCCCACTAGGGTCAACAGGCAGAGACACTCCAGAGTGCAATGGCAGGAAGCTGCTCCTCTTCTTCATGTGGCTGATCTGCATCATTTCATGGACATTGATTCTCTATGGTTCATCTGCCTTGTAGGATGTCACTGGGGAGCAATGGAGACTCTGGTGCGATCCATATGTTAATGATGACCAGTTCCTACTCTGCTACATCAAGGTCTAATCCTCTTCTATCCACTGATGCCGAGCAAATCAGAAGAGCATTTCTGAGAAAGGTGAATTCCGGTAAGAATTAACTATGCTGCACAGCAAAGCAAGAGTTTCCAAGGGGCTAGTCATGCTGCATTTTATGAGGCTGCTACCAGTAGCATGCAAGGGATGTGGTCTCCAAGTTATACTCAGTTCCTTATCAATCCTAACTATCCAGGTGGTCCAAGATTTCCAGACAACTGGCCCATGCTGCTCTAGTCAGACCCACAGCAATGACTGATGCAGGCTGAAATATCCCACTGTGGCCCACAACCTAAGCATCATGCAGAGTCCCTCCTGTTGAGCAGGGTCTACCATCAAGGCTATTCTGGGTGGTTTCAAATCAGTTGGACCTTTCTGCTTGAAAATATTTCCATGGTTTGAAGTGGCATAGTATCCACAGTTAACTGCCTTTACCACCAACCTCCATTTGCACTGTCTGTGTCTCTTGGTGGTATGAAGCATGGAGCTGGCAGTGCTTGAAGACAGTATTCTTGGCAAAAGGTTTGTCATTCTGGCAGCAGTATTGCTGTGGTAATAGTGATTCAAAGAACTGAGCAGGTCAAGATCAAGTAGATATTAGACCAGCTGATACGTTCAGAGTAAATAGTCTCCAAGATAGAGAAGTCATTCTTCAGCTCATTCTCCGTAGCTTTTCCTGGGACAAAATATGGTGCCAAGCAGCTTCTCATGCAGCCTCTGGCATGTTGTCAGGAATCATTGTCAAAAGACTGAGAGATGTTTCACTTCAAATTGTTATGGTGTTTGTTTATCCTCAAGATGCAGTTTCACATCTGGTTCCAAAGTATTTGGAACTGCATCCCACCCACCATGATATAAATCACTGAGCCAGCACAAGCTCATTTGGTTGCTTCAGATTTGTTCACAAATATTGAAGGCAGTTCAACATAATCTAGATCCTGATGGGTCAGGTGCTTACATACAGCTCAGAAACTGTCTGTCCTTCTGCAGAACCCTTGGTTTAGCTGGTATAAACACTGTGTTGTGCTTTCAGACCAGGTCTACAGAAGTGCAGCAGTATGCTTTGCTTTACATCTGACCTTTACATTTTAGGGATCTGGTTCTAAAAAAAGAAAGGAAATTTTACCCTATTTCTTCTTTAAAATTCCGTGGTGGTGGCTACTCCATAATTTCCCTGAACTTTCCCTGCCTTTCACTACTCTTTTTTTTTTTCCAGAAAGGTTTTCCCAATGTCTAAATGTAGTCTTTGCTAATATATATTGAATTTATCACTTCCTGTTCTGCCAATTAGGCTATACTCTTAATATTAGGCTTTGATCATGTATTGTTAACACAGATTTCAATGGATTTATAGAATTATCAGACACAGTACTTGTGAACAACTTCCAATTGGGTAATTAATCATTGCATCTGTTTTCTGTTATTGTGATTCCAATTCTGCATGTGTATACGTGATTGATTTTTAGGCACACAAATGGTCCCATTAAAGACAATGACACTTGTGGATTTACAGCTGAGCACATACTTGTAGGTTTGCAGAGTCAGGATTATGGTAGTAAACACATTGTTGTATAAAAATCCTCTAATTTCAGTCCTGGACTTCAGTTATCTCAGGTCATAGGTAGTCCTTCAAACCAGAAGTGCTGAAAAGTCACTACTGACATTCAGTAACTTTAAAAGTCAGTAACTGGTTTATGGCTACACCAAAATGATCATGGGACTGATACTGTCACAGACAAAAGGTGGTTTGACAGACCGAATCATCATTAGCAGGACAGTATATGTAAGAATAATTCATGAAGCATTTGCAGCTTAAAATATTTTTATAAAGATTATCTACTAGAGGTACTCAATATTCCTCCATAATAATTGCAGATGACATTCAAAATTTTGGAAAATAAATATGTAATTAAAGACTGATTTAAGTAAGACACAGATAATATTAGGTTATGACCTCAATTTAACACTTCAAAGTGACTGACTTCAGGGAATGACTTTGAAATATGTGTTATTTTGCCCATCCCATGGGTTTTGATTAAAAAGTATTCAGACTATTTAGGATTGTTGCTGAGAGAAATTATTAAAAAGCATTTTATTGCGATTTGAATGAAGGATACAGTTCTATAATAAAATTGCACCAACTGAACTGCCTATTCATTATGCTTTTTAAAAATCTGATTATAAATTTTGAACTTCCTGAGAATCCTAGACTCTTCATGCTAATTAAATTTGCCCCGTAAATATTTTGTAACAGATGCTACAAATAGTTGCAATGTCAGACAAGATGCAGATCCCTTGCTCCCAGCATAAGGATTTAAGAGTTAAACACCACAGGGAAAAATAAAATCCTGGAGAATAGAAGGGATGCAACTGCAAGCAACCCTGATTATCCTTGGAGTGGGTTCACTGACTCCTCAGAAAATGCACACCCTTGGACTGGAAAACGGCTGGAAAGGCCAAAGAACAGTCAGTCCAAAGGCTGACTTATTCAGGGCTTGGCAGGTAACTCAGAGGTTGGACACATTGGAGGTGTCTGCCAGCACGCACAAGAGAAGCTGCAAGAACTTGTGTTTCTGCTGCTTTTCACTTCTGCTTTTAAATGCAAGTTGAGCCCTTGCCAACAAGGAGGGACAACGCCACCGTATGCAGCAGGGAGCCAAGTCTCTCCTAACCCTCCCAGTGAAGAACTTGGGAAGGGAGAGCACATAGTCAGTGTTGTTTTCTCCATGTTAAGGACAGGCCGCTGCAGGGGCTGTTTCACTGGGGAGCTGCCTCACTCTCCATGACCTCAGCTCCCAGCCAAAGGCACCAGGCAAAAGACAAGGTGCATTTTCCTGAGTTTTAGGATGCATGCTTGTCTGTGCATTGAGATGTGTGTGCCTGTGCCTGTTGTGATCTCCAGAGAGCATGTGGACAGCCTATATGCTTTTTGTCTCTCAGTATGCCAGTGCACAGCAGCATCATGCCACAAAAGCACCTTACTCCTCTTCTGTAGCTCCAGGATGTTTCCACCAGGCACCAGTGCCATAGCCACTGCGGTGTGAACAAGATGAAGGATATCCCTGAGGCTCAGGAATTAGTGGGACTAGCTGCTGCCCTCTTCTTTGGGCTGCACTGATGGTGGCAGCAGGACACGCTCAACCTGGTGTAATGGAGCTTGGGCTGAGCTCTTTGCTTTCCTGACAATTAGCCTGGAAACCATCCTACACTCATCATCTGCTCCCCTTATTAACTCACGGCAGGAAAAAAGCTGAGGGGAGAGGGAGAAAAGAGGAAACTGATATTTCACTGTGGCTCTTCCCCGCCCCACAGGAACCCTGGGACTTTCCTTTTCCCCGGGGAAAGCTGAGCTTGACCACTGGCAGATAGGACAGAAATACTGCTATGCCAAGTTGACCCACCCATGTAGAATACCAAACAAATATGTTTGCTTATGTACCATCTCAGCAGCAAATGCTCTCTTTCTGGTCACATATGACTTTGCTCTAATAAGTCTCAGGTGCTACTTGGAGGCTGCAGCTCTTTGGCTTTCTCTAGGGGCTCAGCAGAACGACACGCAAAGGGCCTTCACGCACTTACAAGGCTGAGAGAGGAAAATAACACATCATGTTGCACAGAGCTTGGAAGATCCCATGTCCTTCCATGGGCTGGCTGCTGGTGGGCACAGGGTCTACCAGCATCTCTGCTGGTGTCTTCCTGCAAGTCATGGCACGCAGCCAGAAGCATGTCCTGACTCTTCACATCTTGGTGAAAACCTCTTAGCTCACAAGCTGGTCTGCAAGACTGCCTTCCCACCATAATCGCTGCACAAAGACCCACAAGAAGCACAAATGCCATGGGGACCACCGAACGCAACAGGAGCTCCACCACAGTCCCCCTCCAGGAAATTGCTGTTCCCAGCGGTACTGAGGGTGCCAGCCCTTGCAGTGGTCTGCCCACCTGGCCCCTCTGCTCAGCAGCAATGCCTACCCTATGTCACATCCCCTGCCCCACTTGTTGGGATGATGACCTATCCCCTCCTCACACTCACCATTTTGCTTGCATCCATGGCTTTCAACGACGAGATGGCCATGACTGCTGCTTTCAGTTCCCTCAGCAATGTGCCATCTCAGCTAAGCTAACGTCTCCCCATGAGGAACAGGAGAAGTTTGAGAAAAGAGGGATGAAATGGAGAAAGAAAACTGGTGTTTCCTACTAAAACAGACGACAAAACGAAACTATGTGAATGGGACATTGAAGGTGTGAATGCAAAAGGCCGGTGAATATGGTAGTTAGACCCCTCACTTTTAAACAAGCAATAAAAAATGTATTAAATTGCCAAGTGGCAATACAAAATACTCCGTCTGTCTGACATGACCTCTGTTCATGGACTACTTTTGTACATGTAATTGAGGCCAGGAGGAGAATAATTTTGAGATTTGTGTTAAAATTTCTTCTTTTCTCACCATCATTCAGTCTGCTTCTATTCTTATATCTTTTATACTTGTCTTTTTCTTGGCAAGAGGGGCACAGCATCCATAGGAAGTGCAAAAGCAAGCAGTCTGCCAGCTTTACATACGAGAGTTCACTAATAAACATCTGAGGTATTTTAGTAAGTTGCACAATACTACATGCTTCATTTGGATACGTTGGATTCAGCCTTCCTTTTGTTAAAGAGGTGGTTAATTAAAAGGACAAAATGTTAGCAATTCAGTAAATATCATATTAATTTCAAACACTAATTACTAAACATGCATTAATAAAAGAATCATAAATTATACTCATAGTTGTTATTTAAAAAATTGCTTAGTTCTTAAAAATTGTTATACAGTGCTTACAGTTTGTCTTGTTATAGATATATTTCAAGTATCTTATCGTAATTTCCCTGTTCATCACCAGCCATCCCATGGCAGCACTTGGACACAGCAGTTCCCTCCACTCTAGTTGCCATTTAAACCTTTCCCATAACAAACGCTGCTGAGAGGGCTGCAGCATTCCCCAGGCTGCCTACAGGACCCTTCCTGCCACCCCAGACACGCTCCCTGTGTCACCGGCAGTGCAGCGCGGAGTGGTGGTGTGAGCTGTGGTAATGAGCACTGGGGAGGAAAGGATGGTGAAGGTGTTAACCCTGGCATCATAACGAGCGTGAGGTAGTTATGTATGGGTTTCTTAATGCTGTTCTTCTGGAAAAATCTGACATAGTGATGTCTCTTTCCACAGGGCATTTACATCACCTGATGTCATACTAGAAGAAGTGTGCAATATAAATGCTGCTTGGTTCAATAGGTTAGCTCTTCAGTTCTCCAGAATTTAAATAATTCTCTAGTAATGCCATCTGTTATTCAGAGTGATTTCTATTGAATCCCATTGGTTTCACCCTTATTATCTTCTCCAGGTTCCACTGCTCATGGTGAGTCAGCATGGTCTAAAAGGCTGTGTGAAGAGCCAGAAATGAGACATTTTTCCGGGAAGAAAAGTACATAAGCAGCCTGTCCTTTCCAGATGTTGAGTTAGAGAATTTCATTTCATTTAGCTAAATTCCTCTTGCAATTTCTGCTAGGTGCAAAATTTTTCTTTATGTTCAGTCATAAACTCCTTTTCTGTTGTGTACTGCTGAATACTCACCTCCAGCTCCAGGTTGCATTTCAATGGTAAGCAGAGCCTTACATGTTTCTGTTTCTTTATGTCTGTAAATGCTTTGGAGTCCTTCTCTGTAAATGGTGGTGCATAAAGTATAAACTATATTTTAGTATTATGAGCACCATCACTTGCAGGGGAAACTCTAAATATATTTCACTCTCCTTGTAGTTTATCAAATTAATGTAATGATGAACATTACATTTCATCAGCTGAAGGATCCAAGTATTTTTTTCTACAAATCATGTAGAATTGAATAAACCTAAATGCAGAGATACTGCACAAAGCCCCATCTTAGTGTCTCTAGGATCTCTTTCTAGGATTTTTGCTGCCTTTGTTCTTTTTCTTACAAAAGTGCAAAAAGACAGGCAGCAGTAGCAGGTTTGCAGTGTGGCCAGGCAGATGGCAGAAACAGTCACTTCTGGAATTCTCCAGTGCAGTCATCAAGGTTGAAGAGGTGCAGTTGGGATTTTGATGGTGGGGTCTTTTTGGGGTTTTCTTTTTGGTTTTTTGTTGGGTTTTTTTTTTTTTTGGTTGGTTGGTTGTTTTTTTTTGTGTGTTTTTGTTTTTGTTTTTGTGAATTAACTGCATTCAGTTCTATATGACTTGGAGAAGAAAACTTCACTACTCAGACCAGATGAGGATGCAGAGGCATGTCTTTGTGCTCTAGCAGTTTTCCTGTTCTGCCAAACATCCTATAAGCAAACAAGAGTGACCCTCTCACTAGAGGTTGTTAGAGATTGTAGAGACCTTAGAGATGGCAGAGATTATGATTGAGGTGATGAATGGCCCCAAAGTGTTTGAGAGAGCCATGTAATATCCATCCTGTCCACCTGAAGCTTAACTCTGCATTATTTTCTTGGGTCACATTTTTTACATCTGAACTTGGTGCAAGTTAGGAGTTGGTTTCTGACAGTAAGAGGCCAAAGAAAGCTTGAGGAGTTGTGTGAGATGACATGAGGAAGGCTGTTAGGATTCAGGACAAATGCAAAATCTGCATTCTAAATAAAACAGGCCATGGGCTGTTCTCCAGCCCCACAGCCACGAGGCATTGTATAGTTTGCGTCTGCACAGCTGGGCACTCTCCACTCTCTTGTCCATCCAGGACAGCATGGCTGTACCCAGGAGTGGTCCCTGGTTTATGATCTGCTGGAGGACTGCCTGGGAGAGCACTTGTTGGCATTGTCTTCATGCCAGAGAGCAATGAAACAGTATGGACAGCAGTGGGTAGTGCTCAAACCAACACCGTGGCTCTGGTTTAATTGACAGTACAGACACAGCTGAATTGGTTATGTGGAGACCTCCTTGGTTTCTACACAATGGCAATGGATGGTTTAGATTAGTGAAACCAATGTTATCTGAAGGTTAGATGGCCAGAGTGCTTGGTAATGGGGTAGACTAAGGAAGTATCAAACCTCTGGCAAGACTTGAAGCAAGAGGAACCAAGGCATCAAGGTGCACTGCTGCTCATATCCCTCCTGGCCCAAAGCAGCTGCCCAGTTGTGCAGCAGCTCAGTGTGCTATGGAAGTGCTGTCATCCTTGAAATCTGTCAGCTTTTTCATATGCTGGTGATCCACCACATACTTGCCTGTTCCAATATGTCCCTCCTCTCCCTGCCACCACAGTACAGGAAAGATGTCATCCAACTGGAGAAAGTCCAGCAAAGGCCACTAGGATGGTCAGGGCTGGAGCATTTGCTCTGTGAGAAGAGGCTGTGGGACCAGTGCTTGTTCAGCCTGGAGAGGAGATATCTTCAGAGGTACCTAACAGTGGCCCTATGTGGAAGTCATCAAGAAGATGGAGCTGGTCCCTTTTTTAATGGTGTGTGGTGATATGACAAGAGACAACAAACATAAGTTGAAAGTATGACATCTTCACACCACTATAAGAAGAAAGCTTTCCCCAGGGATGCAATGAGGCAGTGGCACAGGCTGCTCAGGGAGGTTGTGCAGTCTTGACCCTTGGAGCTTTACAAGACCTGACCAGAGAAATCCCCAAGTACCTGACCTGAGCTTGTGGTCAAACCTGGTTGGAGAAGAAGTTTGGATTAGACACAGCGGTGTAAAACTCATTGTCACTGAGGGCCACATCAGCCTCGCGGTAGCCTTCAAAGGGCTGAATGTCATTTTAGGACTGTATAAATGTAACTACTACATTTATACATTCGGCCCTTTGAAGGCAACCATAAGGCTGAGGGGGCCCCTGGTGACAATGAGTTTGACACCCCTGGACTACAGACTTGCTGAGGTCCCTTCTGACTTGAATTATCCCATGATGCTATAGTAAACTTCCTGGCAGAAACAGTAACACAACTGCAGCAATAATTATGGGTAAATAGAATGCCACATCATGTTTCCAAATTAAAAAAAAAAAAGAAAAAAAAAAGACTTTTCCAGGATTAGGAAGGTTTCAGAATTATTTTCTTTCTAAAATCCCTTTTTGTGACTTGTCCAAACTTTCTAAAAAGAAAAGTTCTCCTACAGGATGAAATGGAAACTGTTTGGAAATAGGTTTGTATAGAAAGAGGGGGACAATTAGAAAAAAAACAAGCATGGGATGCTCAGTAGGTAATAACTGAGTGGTGAGTTGTGAAGAAACTGCTTTCCCCAGGTACTGGGATAAAGCAGCACAGAAATTACTTGAAATATGGATGTGACCCAATACCTCCCTTTTAATTCAATCTTTTTCCAGCCCATCGCTGGAATTTACACAACGTTTTATTGACTATGGTATCAGAAGCTATCAATTTGCTGCAGCCTCATAAAAATAAAATAGTGATACAGAAGAGAAACTGCTGTGTCAGACACACTTCAGCTATTCCCAGCTTTCCTCGACCCCTTCATCTACCCTCTCATCATAAACATCACTATTCCATTTGCCTCTTGCTTCTCCTAACCATTAAAACAAGGAAACAAAAACATAGCCCAGAACCTGTTAACACAAGACCCAGAAATATGTCAAATATTCAATGCCTGAAATATTTGTTGGCACCAACTATCAGGAAGGAACAAACAAGCAAGCAAACAGCATAAAACTGGGTTTCTCTATTGGTAAGAGAGATAAAAGCAGGGCTATATATTTAAAATGGAGTAAGAGTGTCCTATCACACCATGATTGCTGCGGTAATTACCCATTTTAATGCATATTAGTCCAAATGGCTGCGCAAAATTCATATAAATTGTGGAACATAAGTAATACTCTTTCATTTAAAAAATTACAAGGATTTTTTTTGAGGAGTTTAGTGTATTTTGGTCGTCATGTTTGATCCCTCATGACATGAATATCTCCCAAGGAAGAGTAACAGGGGTGCACAGTAACCGCTTACCTCTTGGTTTACTTTCACATGTATTAAGAATACCTTGATTTGGTGAATTCAGTAGTATGTTTTGGAACAATAATTTCATTTTGCCTCTGAAAATCATAGAGTTCCTGCAACACTGATGCTGTTTGCCATACTTTATGCATGGCCACACATCAAACACAGAGCATTTAACAAAAAAAAAATCTTGAGTTTGAGGGAATTATAATGGTTCTTCTTTGTCTGTGCAAAATGGATCTGGTAAAATATATTTAATAGTGATAGACACAGGTATTGTGACAAAAGCTATGGTCCTGTGTGACTTGAAGTCAAGAGGAACCACAACATATTCTTTTTCCATAAAGAGACAAAAATGTTTGGAACAAAATATAATATGAGATCCTGAAGGTGTATTTTAGGATCTGTGCCTAACAACTCCAGGGGAAGGTCCAGAGCATGGAACCCCTGTAACTCTCAGTGGTCAAACACTGGGGCTTTCAAACTTCCCCAGGAATTTTCAAATCCTTCAGTGCATGCATTTGCTGATGAGAATTGTTCCCTTAAGTATGTGCCCAAAGAGATAAACTTTATGCTGTATGCCAACTTTATGATGTGATAAAAGTTTGTGTTTGAGGTGCCTTGCTGATTATCTATCAGGTGGAAGAAAAAGAATAAAACAACCAATTAAACAGTAGCTCTCGTATCTGTATCTTAGCTAATGTGGTAATTGAAAAATGGCCCCCGTTTTTCCCTCCCCCACCCATTTCCATGTAGCATTTCGAGAACTCTGTCCAAGAATATCACTATATGAAAAAAAACATCATCTCAAAATTATTAAAATCTCTGTGGGAATTCATGATTAATTTTAAGGCCTGGCAGATTAAAATACATTATTATGTACACTCTAGTGCATCCTTTCAGATATTTTCAGAATCTGATTTTGCTCTCTTGATACACACCAATGATTCTACATGTATCTAGTAGATTGCAAGGAATAGATTAGCATTAAAGAGGCAGTATTGTGTTGTTAGGTTGTTATGTGTAACTTGTGCTCATACATTAAGAAAAATGTAGCTGGCATTCCCTTGGACATGACCAGACCCTTTAAAAAAAAAGGAGAGAATTGTTAATAGTTGGTTGTAATGCATTTGTAGAGCATTTCTGAAATTTTGACCTTTAGTACATTAACTGGCTGTTTTTATCCAGCTCCCAGGCAGAGTATGATCTACAGTAGCCTGCTTAGGAAATGGAAATAATGGGCTTGTTAGCAGGACTTGTTAAACCCTCAATTCCTGGATGTTCTGTCTTTAGCTCTAGACCTAGATTTGCAATGAATCTATCACTCTAACCAGCAAAATATACAGCATCCAATGTCAAAAAGACAGGTTGTGTTTTGTTTTGTGTTAATTTGGGACAGACTGACCAAATGGATCATTACTGCAAAGTCATTCATTCACAGTTTAGCTCTGTAAATGTTAAGGTTCCAGCTTCGGCCCCAGCAGCTGTCCTATGTCTGACTAGAAGTCTGAGGACCCATCTAGCATTAATTTTTCATCATTCAGAAACACCTTAGTCCTCCGTCCTGAGAAGGTAAGAAGTTAGAGCTCCTCAAACCTTTTTTTTTTAATTATTATTAAGGCATGTTTTCTCATGTAATTCTAATGTAGCTATTTTGACACTCTTCTGTGTTCCACCTACAGCTTGTTGTCAGCCTGTGTGAGTTATGGGCTCATAAACAGGACAAAGGCAGCATTATGGTTGAAATAACCAAATTTTTGTCACTGCATAGTCTCCTGTTTATACACTTGAAGACCACACCGGGTGCAGGACCAGACTGGAATTCATGCTTGTTTGATCTGTCATCATGGTTCCCATCTTTCTCACTTCCTCTGTTATGAAGATCTCCCCTCTCTTCCAAGTGTTTTTCTCCAAGATGCTGCACATAAAGCTTTACTGGAATTACACTGTTTGTGCCCATTGTCTTAGTAATCAACCCTTCCTGCAGCAGATATCTCTTCAGGTCATTATTTAACATGGCCCCAAATGTCACATCATCTGCAAACTTTATCACAATGATTTTATGTTTTCTTCCACGTCACTGATAATGTTAAACTACAGCCAAGAACCAATCCCTGCAGAACCCCACTAGCAACCAACACAGTCAGTGGTGACTGGCGTTTACAGTTACATTTTAAGATATGTCATTTAGCCAGTTTTAATGTATTTAATGTGTGCCACGCTGGTTTTGTATTGCTGTAGTGTGTTGATCAAAGTACTCTGAAGTACCAGGTCAAATACTTCACAAAAATTGAAGTATACTACATCAATATAATTATCAACTAAATTAATAATCTCAAAAAAAATTAGAAAGATAATTTTACAAGAACTGGTTTCTATACAACCATGTTAATTATCACGAATTATACTACATTATCTATTAATAAAATCTGCTGCCAATGACCCCATTTCAAAACTCTGGACTGACATCAGACTGAGACCCCTGGAGCTAATGGGGTCATAGTACTTACACTTTTAAAAATACTGGCACAATGCTGCCTTTCTGCTCCTCCTCTGCAACATCTGGATTGTATCATATATATTGAAAATCAACGTTAACAATCTTAAAAGGTCCTTGGCTAGCTCTAAATAAAACATATGATGATTTTAAACACCTAACCTTTGTAATGGCTGCCTACCATCAGCCTTAAATACTGTTAGCAATGCTGGGAAATAGTTCAGGAACAGTTTCATATCATATGAATATAGATCTGCTTTTTTTCCTAAATGAAAGAGAGATTTCTTGAATGTTTCCACACTTTAATATTATAAATGTTTATTCTAACATTTCCATCTTCTTTTTCTTAAAACATCCTTCAGGTCAGGCCATTTTTATTCAAGGTCTAAAAAGATCCCGCTTATTTTTCTGTTAAGTCCTCTATCTGGAAATTTCCTCTTCTTTATTAATCAGTTTTTTGTATTTTCCTGCTTTTAATGTATGTTCATTGCTATTGGTATTTCATTTTTTTAAAACTTTTTGGTTTGGTATTTATAGCTGTTTATATTTCAATGTTTTTTTAACTCATACAGCCTTTCTTCTGGACTTATGTGAAGTTGGTGAAGTAACTATTTCTCAAACAGTTGAGAGTTATAATTCGTGTTTTTCTGCTTAAAATATGTGGCTCAGATATTTTAGGCTGTGTAAAACACACCTTTTCTAAAGCACCAGACAGATGTATTGGGGATTCAGGCTCTATTCTGTTTTCACATAACAAACAGAGCCAATTTACAATCCTGAGTAGTTCTCCGATTTTATTTCAGACATAAATTTCTCTTTTTCTGTTAGATGAACTCCAGTATAACTTCAACCATGTTGGATACAACTGTCATGGGTTTTTTTTATTTTTTTGGAAGTATGAAGTTGTTATCCATCCTTTTAAAAAATTTCAAGGACATTTTAGTTCTGCCAGCCAGATACTTCTTGCAGATGTCAATCAAAGGAAATCTGTTCTTCTAATGCAGCTTTTTTTCCTCCTACATCTAATGTATAGAAAGATGTTTGAACAACCAGCAATCCTGTTCCCTTGCGCAATTTGGTAGCCCAGAGTAGTTGTCAATTGTCATTTCACCTTGTTCCTTATTTGCTATACCTTTGATCATAAGTATTTGAGATAGTTTCCTTTAGAGTTGCCAATGATTCGGGAGCAAGTACTGGTGTAGTTGATGCAGAGTCAACTTCTTTCTATTCCTTTACTCATCTGGTTCTTCTAAAAAGAAAAAAAAATCCTAACATACCAGGCATGAAGTTCTTTCTATTTAATAATAACAACTAGGTCAAATGGAAGTGTTATTTGGTAAGAGAACTGAGATTTAAAACCAAGGGTTCTGTTGCTATTGATTCACAGAAACATTTTCTACACAGCTTTACTTATAGACCCAGGACATTCCCCAGCCGGGGGTACTGTCCAATAGGTGCTTTGGTCTCATTGCACAATGCCGTAAGTAGTAGCGAAGTACAAGACAATGCAGAATCAGGCTAAAATGAGGGTAAATTACACACAGTGTTATTTCCAAAGGTGGCTCCTTCTCTGAGTGCCCCAGTCCCTGGTATCTGAGCAGCATGAGCGTATCTGCACTACCAGAGGCACAGTACATCCAATTCCTAATGCAGCTTACTGAGATCTCCCACGTACAAACTCTTGGGTTGGACTTCATTCCCTCCTCTCTCGACCTTTAGTGTCCTCAAGGCAGATGTCAAACATCGCCCTTGTGAACTTCACCTCCAACCCCTCCTCATGAACCCAGACTAAAAACTGGTTTTGCTCGTGTGGCTCTTTTCCTCCCTACGCTTCAATGCACCTGTTTCTATGAAGCAGGAAAGGCAAATAATAGTGGGTGTGGAGAGATAATATTGTAAGGACTCTGACATCCAAAGGAACGAGTACTGTAAAAGCAAGATTATGGGACGTGCTTCTGCAGCTCCAGTGGTACCTTCTGAAAAATGTATGATGTCACCTTCTGTGAAGGTCGGGAGCACTGATGATACTTCGCATCTTGCAGGAGCTGACCTATTGTCACTTTTTTTTTCCTTTTTTTTTTTTTTTTTGGGTTTTTTTGTTTTTTTGTTTTTTTTGTTTTCCACTACTTTAGAGATAAGTTATCTGTGTCTTACCTAGTGCAGCTCTGGAAATAATCTCTCCCTCCTCTGCCTTTGTAATTGCCTGAGCCTTGGAGTTCAGCTGGGTAGCCCCAGTAGTTTGGGTGATCCACACAGACAAGTAGATAGAAGGGGCAGGGCAGCTTTATATCCTACCACCCACCCACAATGACCAGGCTGATGTGTGGGTAAAAGGAACAACAAACAAGCGCAGTGGTCACTTCTCGAGATGTGTCTGAAGGTTTGCTTTTGAGCTGTCCTTCAAATTAACTGAAAAACTCTTTTCTTTCTTTTTATTTTTTTGGTTATGTGGGTCAGATACTGAAGAAATGTATGCAAGAAAACTGAATGTCATCAGTCACAAAATGGAAGTGGAGACTTATAAGAGAATCACATAAGAATCTGCCAATAATGCTTACAATCACTTTGAAGTATATTAAAAAAAAATAAATTTGGTATTGGTGTATATTTTATTGCCCTTGATATATTTTGAAGATATTTTTCCTTTTTGATTAAAAAAAAAACCCAACAACATGAAATAACTCAAACACTTTGCAATCTGGATTCCTTCCTCCACAATAAAAATGGCTGGAACTTTTTCTGTGTAGAAAAACCCAAACCAATATACTGCACCACCTGCCTGCTGCATCTCCAGGACTTTCTCCAGTTCAGACAGATCTCCTCTTCCTGTCAAACATGTGAGACCTGATGTTCTCTGCCAAGCTGTCCATGCCTGGATGGGAGGTACCATTATTTCATGCTGCTGCTTTGCACCAAAACTGAACCTCAGTTTCATCTGCCAGGTGGGAAGAAAGTTTAAATATACAGCGTTTGCAGCGACCCAATAGGTGCATTTAGTGCTTAGCAGCTTAAATACCTCCATAAGGAGTTTCATCCTGGGTACTTATCTGTCAGTGACTCAAATGGACTAGAGAGGAGGGATTTGGGGATGGAAGAGGTCAGGATGTGGAAGTTATAGTACCTGTGTCAGGAGGTGATCAGAAAGTTGATGCTGTGCACTTTCCTGCTCCTCAGTGAACTGATTCACTTTGAATGGTTCATTTATTTATGTGACCATCTAGGGGGAAAAAGTCTTTAATTGCAGGCTCCATAATGTGTTCTTCACATTAAATTCCAAAGTGCTGATTTCAGTTGATTCTGTTTAGAGGTACATATAGTTTTGTTGGTCAGCTGTGCTCATTCTTTAACTCTCTTATATTCTTTATAAAAACATAAATCACCTTTGGAAGGCAGCTAAATATTATTAACCTCTTTGTACAGAGGAAAAAGAAGTTATAACACTAAAAAAAGTAATGTAAATTTGCCCCAGTACCATCTATGTAGGGATAAAGTATAACTAAAGATAAGGATGAAAAGTGAATTCTTGATTTCAAAGTAGAGATCACCTTCTTAACCCCCAGTATTCATGGAGGAAGATCCATATTCTGCTAAAGGCAGATATATTTCTTTCTCTTTTCTGAGCCAAACATGGGCACAGCATGCAATAGTTGTTTCTCAGAGGTGATCTGTGATTAGTTGCTTTGAAATGCCTCCCATGAGATACTGAATATCCAGGAACTACGCAGTTCTGTTTCCTCATCCCTCTTTCCACCCTTCAGCAAGTTTTTTTTGGCCCCCAAAGACATTATCTTCCCATGTCTTTCCACTGCTCTTGTAGCTGTTCTTACAACAACCAGGAACAACACAGCAAAAAGGTGATCCAAATACTTACTGGTTTTTGCTGCAGCCAGAGATCAGTCTCCAGAGTGCAGAGAAACCTCCATGAGGACTGAAAAGAAAAGATCCATCTTAGAAGGTCAGCTTTTCCCAATGTTAGAGACTAGTTCTTCAGGAAACAAATTCCTGCCAAGGATTGCTCTGACACAAGGTGTTTATTCATGAGCAAACTTATATCTTTTTTCCAGAAAGCTAAATGCTGTATATGACACTTGATGCACCTTCTAGGTTGTAAACTGCACCTAACCCTCTTCCAGAGGTGCAAAACTCAAGGGTGACAAAGAAAAAACCAGGAAGGCGATCTTGCCGTGCAGCTCAAGATTTTAAAAGCATAATAACTGTACTTTTTAGATAGTCAGAACTTAGTGAACCATTGAAAGTGACCCAGTTCATTGAGCAGAGCTGAACAGATGGAATTCCAGCCTCGCCATGCTTGGCTAACTCTCTGAACAATACAAAATCTTCCTTCAAAGCTGTCTCCACCAACCTTCCTGCCTCACGCATGTAACATTTGGGGATGCTCTGGTCACTTCTCAGTCCAGCTCACTGCATTTTGGGATAGAGTAGGTGACAGACTCTTAGCATTGGGTTTATTGCTTGGGGTTTTTCATTAAGGCTTTTAAAACTTCTGCTATTTCGTTCCAGACTTAAAAAAAAAAAAAAACACAAATAAAAAACAAACAAACAAAAAAAAAAAAAACCAAAACAAACACCAAACCAAAACAACAACAACAAAAAAACCACAAACCCCAAACTAAAACAAAAGCAAACAAACAACAAAACAAATAAACAAAAAAACCACACACACAAAAACACCTATACACAAAGAAGAATCCTATTGTATGGATTGTATGGTCTGTCTTTGTTGGAAAATGTCTCACCAGGCTCTAACCCCTGAATTGCAATGGCTATTTTTCCTTTTTCATTTGACTTGCCTACCACTGAACGCTGAAAAAAACATATTTACTGCATTTTTGTGATTTACAGCAAGCCCCTTGCTCAGCAACTCTGAGGGGCACGGTGGCCCTGTGGCTGCCAGACAGAAGCCACCAGCACCACCTGTGAGCTGGCTGCTACAGCAGGGACATGAGAGGGAAGATAATTACGGGGAAAGTAAGAATAAATATGGTCAGAAATTTGCTATCACTTCCTATGGGACAAGAGAAGAGAAAGATGATGGATGGAAGGCTTTGGGTAAGATATTAATTGGCTAAACAAGAGCTGAGTGTAGCAGAGATCTCTTGGAGCTGTTGCAAGTTCTAACAGCAACCTGTCCATGGCTCTGATGTTCATGGACTGATGGCACAAAGAAAGCATGGGTGAGGTGGGCTTCAAGCTAAATGCAGGGAGGTGTTCGCAGAAATACTGTAGTACTTTAATCTTCTTGCATGCCTGAATACCTCAGAAAACTGGTTCTATTTCAGATTCATTTTGAAGTGCCTGTAGCAAGCTCTCTGCTTCTCTTGGTTACAAAAATTTTAGGGTCTCGGTGTTTGTTTCTGTTATAGCAAAAAGGGAGTTTATTGATTAGATGTGGCTTGGGAAGCAGAAGACCTGTAATAGTACATCAAAAGGTGACTACAAAAAAATAGTGTGCCAAAGCCATGCAACCTAGAACATATCAAACTAAGTGTCTGTGGCATATAGCAAAATACTCATCCACTGTGCCAGGCAAAGGCATCATCTGAAATAGTGAGGTAACCAAAATCCAAAAGAAGGAGCATGGTCTGGACAGGTGAAGAGAAGGGCTGGGAGGCTGGTCAGGGAATGAAGATCCTTTTGTATGTGTGAGCTATTAGTTTGTGTAAAAAACAAGGGCTCTGAATATATATCTACCCTCTGGCTGTGCGCATCCATAATGCAAGAAAAAAGATAAACATAGGGATGGAGAAGAACTGTTTACTCTAAAGGACAGTGTAGGCAGAAGCACATATGGGAATAGGCTGTTTTAGGAGGGTTTCTAGCCAACTAGAAGTCAGCTCTGTATCACTGAAGAAAGCTCACTGCCTTCTACTAAACTGAGGCAAGCAAGACCAAGCAGAGCTCAGTGGGTGTATCTGGCAGGGATTCAAAGGAGGAAGGGCTCCCTCACCCAGGGGACCTTCCTCTGCAGTCCATGAATAAAGATGCCTGTACCTGTAGCAAATACTTGGTATTTCTCCTAATGGAGACATCTAAAAAGACACAAAACCTTATTTTCTAGGTTGGTGTGATGGCCCACTCAAGAGGCAATGCAGACCAGATTTTGTCACCACCTTTGTTATAGCCATTCAGCAGATAAAGGGCTGTTACTCAAATGCTTTTCACCTGCACTTGATGTCTTCTATAAGAACAGTTCCCTGAAGTCTGTTTGTGTGGTAATGGGCGACAGTAGAGGCACCTATAATCTCATTAATCCCAGTACCAATAGCAGTTGCTGAGAACCTTAACTAGGTTGTTGGCGTGTGGGCAAGTTCCTATCTTCCTGGAAAGGATTGAAGCAACTTGTACAAGTCTCTCCCTCTCCTGTTCCACTTCGTGTGTACAACTGTTAGGTTACAGATAGCTCTGCTGCATGAAAATGGCTTCAGCCACATCTGTAACAGTATTGTTCATCACACGGCCTCGGTCAGCAGCTCCTCCTTGGACAGGCACCCAGTGCTGAGTCATGAGCACATCTGTTCTTTTTTGGAGAGTTGGCAGAGGTACCTGCTGTATTACCTCCTGGCTGAACAAAGAAGGGAAATTAAATGCAATGAACTTATTGATCATCAAAAATAGTAATTCACAGGAGAGGAGTTCTCCTCTGGTAGCTGTCAGCTCGGGCTATAAAACACTGGAGGATGCTCCAGTGGCTGGGTGAGTTTTACATCCATCCCCTGAACTCTCCGACTACTCCTGTTTGGGGTACTCTGGGATTTATAAAGTGCTAGGTGAGCCACACTGTAGCCCTGTGGTAGACAAGGATCATCCAGGTTTGTTACCATACACTGCTCTGTGGCAAAGCTGAGGGCAAGGTGGCCAGACAGGATGGTGGGGTAGCCCAACTACTGCC
The DNA here is from genome assembly GCF_036013475.1 of Columba livia. Lineage (NCBI taxonomy): Eukaryota > Metazoa > Chordata > Aves > Columbiformes > Columbidae > Columba > Columba livia. The sequence goes on along the minus strand of NC_088603.1, from coordinate 117,263,552 downwards.
TCACAGCCCCATTTTCTGTCTTGTGTGAAGGGGACACTTGACAACAGGCTATCCTGGCTACACTGCTCCATGCAGCCCCTGAACCTTGCAGCAAGCACCCTGCAGTGCTGGGGAGCAGCCATGACCTTCCCCCCCACCACTGGCACAGCTGGGGTTCGAGTCACTGGCTCATAACCCCTTGGAAATGCTTTCCTCACCGGGCAGAGGGCAGGGGAGGCAGAGCCCACTGCCCCTGGCCAGAGCCCCTTCCCCTCTTGGTAGGCTGCAAATTCTACTCTGGAGGCAAATAATCTTTGCTAAGCCTCTGCCCCAGCCACAGCAGCATCCATTTAACCGACAGAGAGATGCAAAAAGCAATCATCTTGTTTGATCCAGCGGGAAGCTGGACAAGGAGAAACTATCCCCAGTATATTAATGCTTGGCATGAGCCTAGTAAGTGTTATAATTAGATGGCATTAATTAGTGCTGGAAAAGACTGTCATGTTTTATACCAAGCCTTTGGTTAAAAGACAGGAGCAGAATAGTTTTCTTGAAAAAATTCCATGTATATTTTCTTGTTTTACTAGTAGGGATTTTTAATCAGTTGAATGAACTTGTATGTACTAGTTAACTTTGCTGGAGTTTAGTGGTTGTATTTAAAGCAGATTTTATCCTAGAATGATATTAATTTGATAGGATCCCTGATCTGTAAAACCATTGGTTATCTTGGTCTCTCCTGATAAGAAAAAAAAAGTGCCGAGGGTTTCCAGTTGGTGAGCACATTTGGGCAGAATCTTTCACACGTCACAAATTGCAGATGGGAGGCAGTGATCTCGAACATGCAGTCACATTGCGTGACCATCTGACACCTTCCATTTAGAAAAATAATACTTTCCTCACAGCATACGCTCCCTGCTGCAACCAGCACCAAAAATTATGCCTGGGAGAGCTGTTCCTCCTAGACTAAGGTCTTAAATATTTCTTAGGCTGCTTTTAAAAGATTCATGCAGCAGCACCACCTCACTCACATCCTGCTAAACCAGAGAAAATACTGAAATTCTTCTCCAGACAGTGTTAATCACAAAATAGCTGAAAAGAACAAAAGGGGGGAAAAGACAGCAGGAAAATTATATACTCACACTAGCAAGGTGAAAAATGGAAGGCTTTTGTTGTATGTGTAATTCAAACATGCCCATGTAAAACACTGCATGGAGTTATTTCCTATCACTACCAGTTTTTCAGATGCATAAAATCCCACAACTGTGGGCAAGTTCAGATTTCAAGTGCCCTGTTTTTGTGCATAATTCCTTTTGACAATGTGGTGTGCTGACATTCATTCATTTGAAATAGCAATGACCATTTCAGGGTGTCCTTTGCTATATATTGAGGTGTCAGTAGTGATAAAAAAAATCTTTACTGTTTAAGGACAAAGCCATGTGAATTTAAAGGCTGACATCTCACACTAGCTTATTGTGTCCTCTTTGTTACTATGTCCCAGTAAACACCAGGAACAAAAACTAACTAATACTCATTCTTTCTATCCAAACTACAAGACTGGCTAGGAACACATTTTTTAACCCATGATGTTATCAGCAGTAGGGTGGTGTGACCTGAAGCAGAAGGCAGCTCCTGCTGTCCTACCTGACCTTACCAAGTGTAGCTATCTTAACGGTTGGGCCGTGTTTTCCTGTTAGTCTGCTGAGCAGATGTGCCCCAGCAGCCACGTCAGCCAAGCACTTAATTTCTGCAGAGTGCCTTCCTCCCCACATCACGTCGTCACCATCTCAGATCTGCCATCCCATCCATCCATTCGGTTTCTCTGTGCCCATATGTCACTGATATCTGTGAGAAAGAGGTGTCCATCTAGCTGTTAATATGTGGATGTCTTACTATAGAGTGGGGGACTGTTTGGTTTTTGTACCGGTGAAATTTAGCACGTTGACGGTAGGGCAACCATCTCTCCCTTCTCCATAATGGAATATTCACTTAAATTCCACTTAAATGTGAGAAGAAACTTCTTCTCAGTGAGGGTGACAGAGCACTGGAACAGGCTGCCCAGGGAGGTTGTGGAGTTTCCTTCTCTGGAGACATTCAAACCCTGCCTGAACGCCTTCCTGTGTAACCTCATCTAGGTGTTCCTGCTCCGGCAGGGGGATTGGACTAGATGATCTTTCAAGGTCCCTACCAATCCATAATATTCTGTGATTCTGTGATATGCCCCCATGGATTCTGTGACACAAGCCATGGCACAGCCCCACAAAAGCCTGTCACACCCATCCCGGCGGGCTCAGTCAGGCCCCAGGGCACGTCTCCTCTCAACACCCTGGCAAGGACTCCTCCAGCCTTCCAGAGTTTTAATGACAGTTTTGTCCCACTGCAGATTTCTGGCCATTAGGGCTGGCTTGAGCCCATCAAGCAGTGTCACAAACACCCATCATGCAGAAACAGTAATTACTGTAATTACTGGCCACCATGGGCCAAGTTTGAACTCACAGAACAGAGAAGAAAGACTGTATCTTCTCTCCTGTCTTTTGGCACAGCTTTTCAGTGAACCAAGCCCTGAACTGGCTCTTTGAGACATAAACTTCTCCAAGCTCCCATCTTGTACTTTCCAGCCCAGGCCTCCATAGACCTCCTTCTTCCCACAGCATCCTTTACCCTGAGGTCCTCCTTGCTAAGCAGGTGTGATGCTGCAGCTGTGTCAAGATTTTGTGCTGCTTCACAAGGCACACGCGACATCTGGGCACAGCCTTACCTCCACTTTACTCCTGGCTGAGGACAGTGAGCTCCCTCCCTGGCAAAACAGTGTATGCAGCACCTCTAGTGCTGAGGTTACCTATGATGTGTAGGTGGTATGTCTGCAGCAGGACATACAGGCTAGGAACATACCATACATCGAAGCTGGGAGGACAGGGAAGCACTGGTTCATGGCAGACAGCCAGGATCAAAGTGAGTGAGATGTGCAGTTGCTTAACTACTCTTCTAGCCCCAGATGTGGACATGGACACCAGTGTGGCTGGTGCCAGCAGGCTGGTGCCTGCACGCCGTTGCAGGTGGACCTGATCCACGAGGTGGTGGGTAGAGGCCCCTTCTGTCCCTTCCATCAAGATCCATGCTATATATGCTGCTGCTTCCTAGCCCCACAATTAGTTCCTCCGTCAGCCTATGTGGTCACGGGACTGCCTTGTTCAGCCTTCTTGTGGATCAGTGGTTGCAGTTTTAGAGTGTTGCAGGACTGGCCCACTTTGGGTGTCAAGGAAAAATTTGTTTCCTTGCAGCCAAAAGTCTCAGATCCTGATGTATCTCCATCATGGGACTATTTGAACAGAATATGGACTTCAAAGTTTTGTTTTAAGAGTTTATAGGCTTCAAAGTTTTGTTTTAAGAGTTTATAGGCACCTATTTAGATCACCGCAGCCCATGACTTTTGCCTAGTAAGGATAACAGGCCTCAGGTTTAGTTCCCAAAAGTAAAGATCAAGAGGCAGCCCTAATGCTTGTCAGAGAGGAAGAAGGACTAATGACTTCCCAGAATGAGCTCTCCTTCCCCACAGTGATAACAGCTGCAGAGGTGAGCCTGGGGGGACTCAGAATGAAAGCTGAGTCCTCCTTGTGGCTTGGGACTGCCTATGTTATTTTGGGGCAGGTGGCTGGATAATCCAGACTTTTCTCCCTTGAATCCCACTTTTGTGATCTGTTAGCTTAAAAGTTTTGACCTGCTGCTTATATCTCACCCTTGTGCCTGCCAGGAGTCATCACCATGCCTGGATCAGCAAGGCTGAGCCAACTGGTGAACTTGTCTCATTATCTCCTTGCTGAAAACTTACAAGCGTTACTTATTCTTGGATACTTGTAGTGTTTATGCTTTTTCTACCCAGAAGATTAGCTCAGGCATAGCAGAGCTCAGAACACAAACCCATCTTTTGGCATTAACTTAGCCTGGGCTGGCTGTCATTTTACAGTAGTTGCACAAAAAGAGTAACTAGCAAGAGCACTTACAAATCATAGATTATATTGTATTGGTTTAGCTCATATTGTTTGCTTTAAATTTATATTGTGCTTTAAATGTCAGCCATTAAAATTATTAGGGCAAGGTTTGCCCTCAGTTTACAGCCCCTCTCCCCAGCAGCTCATAAGAGAAGCTGCTGCGCAGTTGTCCTCATCTCTACTTGTGTGGCAGAAGTCAGAGAGAGTGTCCAGAGAGTCGTAACACACCCTGGAGCTGTTTTGCTTCCAGACAAGATCTGCATTTGGAAAACCAGGTACAGAATGAGGGAAAGTGCATTAAAAAGCTGCATTTCATTTGATCCACCTATTCACCTCGCCCTGACCCCCACCCTAAATCCTTGATGTCTGTCTGGGTGCAGTGATGCAAAAGGCAATAAAGGGACTAAAAAGCCACACCTTGTCTTTGGTGATAGGTTATTTTGAGTTGCCATCTAAGCGTAAGGAAGATCATTCCCTTTTCTAGGAGAGTACTTTATTAATGTATTATTTTTGACTGTTATTTTCGTCTCTTATGTGTTGCTTTGCATTTTTTGTCTGTCCTCACATTTCCTGTAAAACACTGTTCTTAAATAGCTTCAGCCGTGCATACAGAACTTTCTGTGGATGTTCTTAATGTGTAAAAGCAAGATCTGTAGCAGAGAAACTAATGCAGCCCTAAGCAAAGAGAAGACAGTGACATTTCTTCAGGGCCTTTAAACCGGGGAATATGATCTTATTTTGGCTTGTGACAAATCCCAGTGATGAAATGTCAGCAGTGTTTACACAGAGGTCTCCCCATCAGAGACAGTACAAAATTAACCCTTCCCAGCACTGCTGTCAGGACAGAACAGCGCTGTTGTGTTCTTCTGCAACGATTGGGCTTGGGAGAAAGGAAGGAAACAGGCATGGAAGTATTGCTAAATGCCAACCTGGAGGGCAGAGACCCTGTGAAGCTGACCACACTCTATGTGACAAACTGAACAAGGTGTGAGTTGCTTGATAGTTGCCCTAGGCAGAGTTTTCCAGGCACACCTGGTGGGGGGCAACATCACAATTCCTCAATGGAAGTTTGAACCAAAATCACAGCTATGTTCCGGGCTCACCTTTGCCATTACACGTGATGCCTAGATCTCTCAGCTTCCATAGGATAGTTTAGGTGTGAGACAAAGCTGAACAAAGTTTCAGTGGGAAACTTGAAATATATTTTGCCACATAAGCCTCTGACTGGGCATTAACAGCATGCATGGTGATCTAGGGACATAAAGGCAGACACAGCCCTTCTCAAGAAGCAAGCAGCAGAAAAGAAGCTAACAGGACACTTTTGTTAAAGGTCCTGACTTTATTGAGTATTAGGTCTACAGTGTATATTATATCACTACAGTGACTGAAAAAGTCCATTACAGAAGCAGAGGATCTGCAAGAGCAGGGGGTGGGTAGCCAGAGCAGCAGAATTGAAGAATTCACAAGTGAGAGAAAAGCACTAACACTTTCCTCAGGACGAAGCACATCAAAAAGGTCTAGGAGAAAACTGGATCTTAAGATCAGTTGTAAGAGAGACAGTGAAAGTGGCTAAGTGAGGAGAACTGAAGGTTTCTCCACAGGGGGAAAGCAGCAGGTGACAGGTACAATGGTATCCCATGTGAGGTTAAGGTAAAGAGGGAAGGAGGAGAGGGGGAAAGCAAAACATTTCATGGAGTCATGATGCAGATAAGGACTTTTTGTAATTGAAAGAGCTGGAAAATAAATTAAAAAAAAAAATAAAGAGGAAGTAAGCAGATTTTAGGTGCATCAGAGAGGGTAAAATAGTGGAACTGGTCCCCGCATGGGCCTGGGAGAACAGAGAGGACACTGCAGGTTTGTACGATGGGGAAGCACAAGGACACGGCAGCAGCCCAGCCACACTAACAAAAATCTCCTCTGTTGTCTCGCACCTCTTGCTGGAGATGAATATGGAGCTCTGGCAAAAGCTTCGTCTGGAAACTGTGCTGGAAACTACTGTCTGTCCTGCACTGCAGCAGGGGCAGTTTGTGAACTGTGTCACCCTGAGATCAGGAGGTAACAGGAGCAGAGGACGCCTTGCACAAAACAGGCAAACTTTGGAAAGGAGAAAGCCTTGTGCAAAACTGATATTTTATTGTTGCTAACTAGAATAGCTATAAAGCTGAATTGTAGGAATAGGTCAGCCTTGAGCTCATATGGCAATACACATATAGGATCATAGGCTTCATTGCTTTCTTGTAGGCTTTGTTTGGGGCAAAGAGGAGTGCTAGCTGTGCCTGGGAAGCTGTGGTGTTCCCTGCACCAGCAAGGAGGGAAAATGCTAACAAAGAAAAAAAATTACTTAGAGCTATTATTCCAGCTCTTTCAGAGACTTTATTACAGCATCAACATCTTTCTTCTGCCAGATGTGCTGAGCAATTCTAGTTCCTCTGAAAGTTTAATGTAGGTGCAGACATTTAGATGCTTTGAAAATTACATAGTACCATACTCACCGTGTGAGCTCAGTCCTTAAGAGCTGTACAGACACAACTGCCCTATGGCTCTTGACTCTGAAATGCAAGCTGATTTAAACATAACTATCACAGGCAGATTAGATACAGCCTCTGTGTCTCAGCTGATGCTTTGGCAAAATGCAGATACCTTTTACACACAGACAAGTATGATAAGGCATAAAGCTTCACACCTGATGCAAGACACACTGAAAAGCCACAAAACTGAGAGAAGAAAAAAGGAAAGTAGTAACAAGAGGGCTGACAAAAAAATGGGTGAGAAAAGCAGAATGAGTAAATTGGAATAAGAAATTTCCTTTACGGGGATGGAGGAGAGGCACAGACTAGGGTGTGGTGTGGACGGGATCTTGTTGAGATGACCCCCACACTTTCACCTGCAGCAGTGGCCCCTCCAGCGAGCAGGGCACGGGTGTTGCAGGGGCTGGTGCCTGGCACAGGTGGGCAGGACAGGAGCTCTGGGGCCAGTGCTGAGCCCGGCTGTGCAAGAACACTGCGTTCCAATGGGGGTTAGAGTCAGGAGGTAATTCCCTCTCACGAGCTCATTACATTGTGTGGTTGCACATCAAAAGCGTTCAACAAAACCAGGTGATGTTCTTTGTACTGTACGATGTCACGGAAAAAAAATAGATGAAAATGTGTTATGCTGGGGACAGGAGGGGTCTGGATATTCCCTTCCTGACACACTTTTCCTCTTCTAGGGCTTTGCTTTAGTTTCAAATGCCCTCTACACAGAAGGAAACTGCAGTCCTGTTCCCAAGGCTTTTGGATATTCAAACTCCTCTCTCCTTGCTTTTTGGTCACTGGTTGTGCTCCTCAGAGGCCATTTTGTCATGTTGTAAGGTAAGACAAGGCTGTGACCCAGATTCTGGTCTCATGGGTGCTGTGGCTCAGCTGCATATACTAATGTTGCTTGGGGTTTCACTGTTTCCACCCTTCCCACTGTTCTTGTAAATTTGATTTCCCACTGCAACACATAAAGAGCAACAATACATGCTCGGAGGCATCGTTTCTCACCTCTTTGTCCTCAGCCTTGAGAAAAAGTCCCTTTTAAAAGCACTTTGCTTGTATTCACTTGGCTTCTGCTCTTCTTCGTATTATTTAATACTTTTGTTGTATTCTTTCCCAAGACCTTAGATAAACCACAGAACACTAAAGAGAGCTGCAGTTACTCCCCAGGACAATAAAAGCTAAGGGTCAAATGAAGGAGAAAACATCACTTCAAGGTAGGTCTATAAAATCTTGTGCTTTTCAGGGGCAGCGCAGGAGTCTGTGGTACAAATGTCTGACTAACAGCTGGTTGCCGTGTCCTACAAACACTTTTCCTGCTGCAAGCACATTGGAAGATGTTTTAAGGCCAGCACTGGTTAAGGAGAGACAGCCCAGCAGACAGCACCGAAACATCGCAGAGGTCCTGAATGCAGAATAATTCTTGATGGAGCCTGTTACATTTCATGTCGTAGTATTATTCAGAAATTCATAGTGCTTTACAACAAATAACAGTATGTTATATATGTGTGATATTATACATTGTTCACTGGTTCCTTAGAGGGTCTTCTCTGTCCCTCTCCACTTGTTTACTCAAGGGCAAGCAACTGGAGATACATATCCTTTGTGTTCCTCCATCAATAGAACAAATTATTGCCTGTACCTCTTTCTGGTTACCCACAAAGCAAGGAGAGCAAAATGAGCATAGTGCCAGGCATGGCACGGATTTTAAAAGGTTCTAAAATATTTTCCAAAGAGATAATTTTGCCCATGACAGAAATGTGGCAATTGCAGTGGTAGGACACCACAGCTGGGGAATAACAACTCGCTGCTTCATTTCAGGGTCTGGAAGGGACATATGACTATCTGATCTCACTTCAACAAATCATCTTCTATGCAAATCTTGTGCCTATTTGTTGTTTCTTAATGGCAGAAGAGTGGCTTCTGAATGTGTGCATCTGCGCCACACTAATATTTTTTAAAGGCTGCAAGGTTTCTGCCCGAAGTCTTCTCTGCATGAAGTTCCTTTCTTCAGACAACTCAAGAATACTTTGCAAATATTTTCATTGTAATTCGAGTAGCCACAGTGTATGGAGCATTGAGAAGGAGGCAGCTCGCTGGACTGGAGCGATGGGGAGGGTGGAATTCGGCCCCTCGCACGCTTCACCAGGCTGTGCCCCGCCAAGCTTTCTTCTGCTTTGCTTCCTTGGAGCTGCCCGACACTTGCAAGTTAAAATAAAACTGCAGCCACATTGCGGAGACCAACAGCATGAAAGTACAGTGCAAGAAGCACTTGTCACCATGAATAAACAGTGAAATGCATTTTTTTTTAAAGTTGCTAATTCCACTTGGCATTTCTGAGCCCAGCGTTGGAAACATCCATCTTGTTAAAAAGTGATGTCATTTGTGACACCAGGAGTATTAGAAGAGACTGCAAACAAGTTTTCAACCTGGTTTGATAATGATTTAACAACCAGGAAAGTAATCAATATTTTAGGGATAAATTTTCCACTGTGCCTTTAGCAGGCTCCATTTCTGCCCATACAGAACTGTGTCTATAGGTCTGCAGGTGAAAATACTGGAGTGCATGTGTCAAAAATATGCACATCAAAGATTACACCAGCAACACTTACTGCCCAATACAGACTTTGTGTTTCAAACTGAATTAAAAATCCCTTTGTCTTTTCCCAGTTTCTGATAAAGAAAATCCCTCCTATCTCCCTCACGAATCTATAATACAAATCTTTATACCTGCTTTCTCTTACACATTTTTGTGTTTAAAAACAACCAAAAAAAAACTGGGGAGTTTTTAATACAGCGTAATATCTAGCAAAAGGCACCATAATGTCACTTACTGATAAAATTGGATGACATTTGGATTTCACATCCTGGTCACAAAATGAGATTATGGCATTCTAAACTGCTTGGGTAATTGATGTGCAGATGCTTTTTTAAAAAAGTGGATAATCCAAACTGATTGGTTTACAAAGTTAAAAAAGAAAAAGAAAAAGAAAAAGAAAAAGAAAAAGAAAAAGAGAAAAAGAAAAAGAAAAAGAAAAAGAAAAAGAAAAAGAAAAAGAAAAAGAAAAAGAAAAAGAAAAAGAAAAAGAAAAAGAAAAAGAAAAAGAAAAAGAAAAAGAAAAAGACGAGTTCAGGTTTCTTCTTTTTTTAATGCTGATTCATTCCATGGCTACTGAAAGCAGGAGCCATTAAAACAGCTTTGGGTTTTTGTTTGTTTGTTTTTGATGAGTGAATTTTTCTTTCACAATTTCACTCCTACATAAGAAATATTCTTACAAGATTATTTAATCATAGGCAAAGTTCCCAAATAGGTAAGTGTATGATCTATGTTCTCCCCTCTTGAGAGACACAGACTAATATTTTCTGAAGTAGCAATTAGATTAGTTATTGTCTTAAATTAGCTTCTTTTTATTTTTTTAATATTGAATAATGCTCTGAACTTTCCAAACCTGAGTCACTCAAAATCACCACTCCCCTCAAAAATCTTGGTCCTGCAGCTAAATTCTATGTATTACCTCATTTCCCTAAAAGTCTTTTTAATATATCACCAAGTTATTAATAGAGTACTTGACCTTAGGCTCCAAAATACTCATGTTATTATTGATAGTATATTGTACTAATCCTAATAGTAGCATAATGAACTTCGGTTGCTTTATAAGAAACTTAAAAAAGAAAAGAAGATTATTTTAGATAATATTTTATATAATTATAAAATAATTGGACAAAGTATATCAATTTCTGAGGACCTTGCTCTGTGCATATTTAATTCATTAAGACACATTCCAACTTTGAAGGTAATGGGAGTCTCTTTACCTATAGCACTGTAGGATTTGATCCAAGGTTGTGGACACCACACATCAATGAATAATTTTGCCAGGTTTTTCTCCTCACAATTAAAATCCTTGTGGGTGTTTGACCAGTGTGTGTCTTGTGGTGATAATGTTAAAAATCTCATCATGTTTAGCAAGAAAAATGGTTGTGTTTTCATTTTAGAGCACATATGATAAGCACATCTTTGGAAACTGATGCTTAGCTCACCTGGAGCTGGATTAGTGATTATTATTAGTGGCAAGGAAGGCATCTGGATTATACCACACAGGAGCTGTTCTGAACTTTAGCTCCAAACGTGGTGTTGTATACAATAAAATGTAAGAAGAACCAAATGACCTTTCACTTCTTTTTTGATTCAGACCTTCTCAGTCTGGAGGTGGACCAGGTGTCAGGAAACACAACTGGGAAAACCAGGGCCACGGGGATGGGTTTGTGATGGTGAGGCTGGGAGGGCAGGGAAGGGGTCACAGAGGGGGTCACAGAGGGGCTTCACAGAGGGGTCACAGAGCTGCCAGGGAGATACTGGAGTCTCCACCTTGGGATGCTGAGCAGAAAGCTGGTCCAGACTGGAAGGTGCAGGTGGGGTACACCTGGGCCAGGTGTGGTGGAAAGCTTCAGAAGTGACTGGAAAGAGATGTGCACTCAGAGAGGGTGCCATGTTCCTCTCTGTCACTGCATGGTGGTCAGCTTTGTGAGGAGATTAGGTGGGAGAAGAAGTGGTCTCTCACCTATGGGACAGATGTCAGGCGGCACTTTCTAGCAAGTATTAGAAACGAAGAGGGAGGTGGTGACCAGCTGTGGATAGAGCACAGCATGACGTGGAGTCAGACTGCAAGTGACAAGTGAAAACTTGGAAATCCTGACACTGGAATTTTGCTTAAATCTGCAGTAAAAGGTAGCTCGGGTGGGGGATTTGAGATGGAAGTTGACAGTGGGAGTCACAGAAAGCTAAACGTTTTCTTTCCTCTAGCCTTTACTCTAAATTTATCTCATTTTTCATTTGAAACCAGAACAGTATGGAAAGGAATATCTTTTTTCCCTGATTACCTTTCACTAATCCTCAGGAAACAACAGCTCTGACCCTACTAGTCATTCAAGATATTATTGGCTTGGAGGATTTGCACACCCATACACCTGTGTGCATGTGTGTGAGCAGGGATGTGAGATAGTCTGTACTCTCATCTCTAGTACAAAGCACCAGCCCAATATTTCTAACCTGACCAATTGGGAAATCTGTGAAGCAGATAAAATGTTTTCTTGTGCATGATGCAGAGAGACACTTTTGGGAAGTGGAAAGGTTTGGACACGATGTCATAGGTATGAAGACAAATGTTTCAGTCATTCTTCTGAGCCTGTTTCCAGTTAAGTGAGTGTCTGCTTGTACTGTTGCAAATAAAAACCTTCAAATCTTGATGCGGGCAATGGCACTTGCTCCTGGCAGAGAGGCTGGTGTAGCTGCTGGCAAGTGCAAATGGTCCATGGTTTAGGCTGCAGCATGGTGTCAGTTTGTCCTACCATACAGCCAGGCCCAGCAGCCAAGCAGGGGAGCCAAGCTCACACTTGGATGGGAGATGATTTGGGAATCCTTGGTGCACTATTATACTGAGGAAGCTCCAGCTTCCCACTGAATGGGAGAGCCATGACAGGTGTAGGGTGTTTCCATGGTTAGCTATGCAAGCCATGCACACAAAGGGGATGAAAATGAATCTTGGCTCTCCACACTGGGCTGGTTGGGCTGTCCAGTCAATCTAAGACTGCAGTATGATGTTCCAATTAGGTGGCAATGGTGGAATTTTATTTGTTCCCCAAGAGCCCTGGAAGAAGTGATATTGAAATGAACCTGACCAGAACACTCTGTCAGAGCAGGTTTCCACTGGAATATATTAATTCCATGACTTGGCATCATCCCATGAAATATGCCCCAGAGGTCTTCACTAGCCTTCTTGCTTTATTTTCTGATTGCCTGAATCCACAGTCTCCCAAAGCTACCCATTTCCCCATGTTCCCTCAGTCTATTGGGCAAAACATTTGCAAAACACTTTGCCAAAACAGAACTCTTCAAAAATTTCTCTTCTATAAGAACTGAAACAACTCAATTCTACATCCCAGCAAGCACCCCAGTTTGTGAATTGTCATTTTTATTTGGAATAAGAAGCATTTTCAATATATAAGCATCCCTGCATGACTCTCTTGCCAATTGGGAGGCAAATGATATTTCAGAAGTCACTATTCCTAATATCTCTCTCATGTATAAGTCCTAGAAAGGAAGAGTGGGTATGATGAGGTTTGTCGTGTCACAGAGATCTGGGGGTTCACTGAAGGACAGAGAACACCGTGGAGAGGAGACATCCATGGGACTATCGAGACATAGACAATTAGTTACAGGCTGCAAGGTTCTTGATGGGCTTCCTGTCGTCTGACTTTGTTGAAGGTGTGCTTGGTCTTTGAAAGCCTGAAAACTACAGGAGCAAGGGGTGACAAATGGTTTAATCATTACAGGATGGTACGCCACATCACATGTTCCTGGTCCTGACCCAACTCCTGACCTGTTACATGACTGTAAGCAAATTCTTTTACTGTTCCAGTCCAAATCCTGCAGTCTGCATCCAGGCAAAACAGTCACTGTGATAAAATTCTGTCTTGATGAATGTTTTATGGGTAACCACAATAACACTGTTTCCTTTCTCTTGCCCACAGCAAGATCTTCTAGTACCATACTTCCCTGAGGGACAAAGCTAAATCTGGCATGATTTGGTGACAGGCTGTGATCAAAATCAAATCTGAACACCAGCATATAGCAGTAGTGACCCACTTTTACTCTTTATTTCCTCCTCTCATCTGTGGTTCTCAAAAATCACTTCCCTTTAGCATTGTCACTTCTTTAACTCCCAGCCTTGAAGATCTGCTGTGCCAGAGCACCCCATGACTCAGAGAGATCCAAAAAGCCTGAGCTTAGCAGCATGCCTACTGAACTGAGACAAATAAGATGAGCAGGTCAGTCTGACGAGCTAATCAGAACTCTCCTCTAGGAAAGATTATGCTTCCAGGACATACTCCACATATTGCAGAAAGCATGTGGAATAGAGCCAAGGCAGAGACACAAACTCCAGCATAACCCATGTTCCCTCAGTCTTGAACATCCTCAAGGACAGTTTGTCTTTTGACCTAATGCTCAGAACCTTTATAAGTACAAAATCTCCTCCCTTCCTTTTCAGCGGGAGAGTGTTTCTTATCCCATCACTTTCTCTGGTCCAAACACTGGGGATTCTGCAGCTACTGAAAAAATGTCTCCAAGTATCAAAGACACAGTAAGTACAAGGCAGACCCTCTGATACTACTCACATCTACATGTGAGCACTTGAGTCCTGTATCTGTGACCTTAGTGAGCCTTGGAAGGTTACTCAGCTATGGCAACAGGACTGAAGTTATTACTTCACTTCTGTGTCTCAGGCAGGAAGAACACACGCTGTGATAGAAAAGCTGTAGACAGTACCTGGTGAGTCTACACAGCTTCATGAATGTTGCTTCAGCTTCAAGTCCAGTAACACTGCTGAGGCAAACATCCTCAAGTCTGAAACTCCTCATCCCTCTAATTTACTTTTTTCCTTAGACACTCTGCAAAACATTTCTCAGTCATGAAAGCACAACAGAAGATCTCTACTGAAGGAGAAAATAAGCCACTGATTTACGTACCCATATTTTCTAATCTGAGCTCCTCTTACCTCATCAGCCATACCAACACTTACTCTTTATCAGTAGTCTCATTCAAATATCAAGAATATACAATATGGGCTACATGAAACTCGAGGACTGACTCACCATTCAGACTTAGCAGCCATCATACCCCTTCCATGCATGGTTTGGCCTTCTGTAGCTTTGGAAGAATGGCAGATAACTGATGAACAGCAGCCCCCCTCTGCCACAGTGCATACTGATCCACATACAGCTGGCTGACACGTTTGTGCACCCCTTTGGAAAACAAAAATCACAAGCCCTTCAAAGACAAGCCACTGAATGAGGTGGCAAGATTTTGTTTTGCTTTGCTTCCCTTGTGTTTTGCTTAGGAGAGTTATTGTGAAGTCTCCATTTCAGAATTTCAAAGACTGCTATTTTGCTTTGGGTCACAAAGCAAACAGCCTTTTTTAGTTCCATTCTTCTTTATAATTTTTGCCATGGACAGGAATAGTAAGACTTTGCAGATCGATACACAGATACTAAGGGAAGATCTGTAAGAAAAATAATGCAATATGCCTTTTCAATAAGACTCATCTACTGCTGTTCTTCAGTTGTTGTAGCACCAAATTCACATGCAGGTCTAACACTAAAAATAAATAAGCAGTGGCTTGTATGTGTGTATGGTATGGCAGATACCGGGGCAGATCGTCAGCTGGTGTAAATCAGCCTAGGTCCATTGACTTTAATGGAAACTTGCCAACTTACCCCAGCTGAGAATCTGATTATTGTTTTGCAAGTTCTTGCATTAAAGATAAGCATTCACATTCTGCTCTGTTAGACTGGTGTTAGTGGGAGTAACTTCACTGAAATCTATGGAGTCTTGCTAGATATACCTTACCTGCAGAGCAGATTTTAGTCCAAAATCTTAATGACAATTGAAGCAGTTTTTAGCTCTACTACATTTAATATCTTTCCTTTTCCTTTAAAAAAAAGGGGGGGGTGGAGGAGGCAAAAAAAAAAAAAAGGGAAGAAATAACAGCCTGTCATGGAAATTCTAAACTAAATCTTTTTTTCTCTGACTCTCATTTCCAGGCTTTGTGCAAATAGTTTATTTGATTTGACACCTACTGCACAAAAGGTTGCCCCTTCTGTTCTATCAAGGCTGGCACCCAGAAAAGAGAGAGAAAAATTGCACAGCTGGTAATACTGAGAACCCAAAAATATACAAAGCCGTACCAGAGGGAATAGTCATCAACATAAAGTGAACAAGCACCCAGACTATTGATTACATGCTGCTCACAGAACACTAGGCATTTCTGCCAACTTCTTTCCACTCTTACACTGAGCTGCAGACAGCATGTTGTACTTTGCATCATCAGTTTTGATGAATAATGCACTGATAAACACTGCAGCCAATATTCTGGAGGAGCTGAGAAGCCAGATGTCATCTGGACCTCCAATAGTTTTAACCCTGGGTCTCTGACAGACTCCGAAATAAACACTAGACATGCACTGCAGAATGGGCGATGCCCAAATGCAAGGTTAGGTACAATATTAAGCTGGCAGGCATGTGAGAAATGAACAGGCATTGTAATCCTTTCACAAAAAAGCATCCAAAGGTGCTGAGAGAGTGAGAAAGCAGTACCCTGGCCTGAGCTGCTCCCTGGAAACACCTGCCAGGTGCAGCATCCCTGTGTAAGCAGCGGTGCCCGGACAAAATAAACACTGGTAGCAGTGTCTGCTTGACCCTGCGAGATACTGCCCCGCTCCACATTGAAGGGAACAAACAAATGGCCCTTGGGGAAGTGGGATCCCCATTTGGAATGCCTCTTCCCATGTCTGTGGGCTGGATGTGTTAGAACAGCAACCAGCTGGGCATCTGAGCAATACACCACAGCCTTCCTGCTCATCGGCAGCAACGCATAGCAAAGATTCTCAAGCCCTTAAACCTCATTTGGTATTTATTTTACATATATCTCCACCAGTGAGGACCAGCTTTTTTAAGCAACATGTGGGTCCCCTAGGCCCCCCCACAGATAAGGCAGGTGTTCAGGGAACCTCAGGCCTGTGAAGGTTTCATTTCAGTGAGTCTCAGCAGCACCAGGCAGCTTTTAAAAGCTCACACAGTTTAGCAATATTACCAGTGAGATTATGCAGTTTTGGAAGTAAACTATTCTACACACCCATCTCAATAATCCAAGATCTCAGCATGCCACGTAAAAGTTACTTTTTTTAATAAATGAGGGGAAAGGCTCTACCTTCCCCAGAGTTACAGTGTAAAGGGCTCATTGCTAACTCAAAATTCTGTTTAAGGAAGATCTGCTTATATAAAAAGCCAAATTAGGCTCTCAAAGGCTGAGTGTATGCCTAAGCAACGGAAGAGTAGTTTCTCTCTGCTGGCACTGCAACATTGCGAGGGTCAGGAAGCCCCCTCATGGTTTGCTCACCAGGAGAAGGGTTGTATTATTTGAAGCATCCTAAATGTTCTGCTTTATTTTACAGTCAGAATTTCCCAAGAAAAACTGCATGTAGAAAAGAATATATATGGCTTAAATGCGGAGGGGGAGTGTTTTCCCTCTGTTTGCCTTCCTACTTTCTTTGCACCTGAGTAACCATTCTTGGCATAGTTGGCAAATGCTCTAAGACATGCCCTACTGCCGCATCGAGGGGAAATCCAAAAATAGGTAACATGCTCCTTATAATGCTATTTCTTTTCCATTCAGCTTGTCAAATAACTGACAAATGTGAAGCATGAATAAGGACCTCTTCACGGTATGACACAATCCAAGAAGAAAACTGGCATGCACCTGGGAAGTGGGTAAAACAAAGTAGTAGATCAGGAAATGCTTACATAGATAAGGGGTGAGCTGCAAAAAGGCAGAGGCAGTGACTACAGTGGAATTTCAATTATGCTGACATTGATGGGCATAGCAGTAGTGGAGTCATTAAGGATGGATGCGTGTTTCTGAGTGCGGTACCAAACTGTTTTTTTCCGTTTGAGGAGCAATCAACAAGACCAGGGGCTATTTTGGACTTAGTCCAAGGAAATGAAACTAGGTGAAATGAATAATATAGAAGATAATAAACCCTTAGGGCTAGGTTATAATATCATCAAATTGGAAACACTTCTGAAAATATTTGTGAATGGTTATAAAAGTACAATAATTTTGAGGATGGAATGAATTGAAGAAAGTTGATTGGAATCAACTGTTTGTGGACAATAATGGAAAAGCATGAGGTATTTAAGAAATGGAGAGACTGCTATTTCTATTCAGTTTATTAGAATCAAAGTTAAAATGATAGCAAAAACAAGATAATGTGGCCTCAAAAAAATGTAATAAAGGTATCAAAATGCTTTCTTTATTTAAAAGGCCAGGCATCCTTGAAAAATGGGAAGGCTTGGCAGTTTTAAAATGAATGAGAACAACACTGAGAGAATACCAACAATGAATAATATCCATTAAATATTTCAATCAAGACTGAAGCCAAGTTGTTCAAGTGTATGCATGCAATGTAAATGGTAAAAAAGAAGAAGATAAAAAAAAAGAGAGATGATAATGAAACATGGAGCACTCGTTCGTATCTATTTGCACAAATAAAAGGACCAGTGCTCAGGCTTTCATTCAGAGCGCAGTTCCCATGGCTGTAGCAGAGCGAGGTTATGAGTTAGGGTTGCTCAAGGAGTGTGTCCCTAAGGAAGCTGACAGCTGCTGGATAACAACTCGCATGCAGAAGGTCTGATCCCATTCTTACAGTGCTGAAGACTACTCAGAAGTGGCTATGTAAGAGTTGGTGCAGGGTCTACCCTGGCAACATGGTGGTGATTCTCACCGGCTGGGACAACCTGGAGGATTCAAGAGGAAGAAGTACATCTTGATCCATACAAATTACTCCAAGGGCATGATCAAATGATCAGAGATGTGGTTCAAGCACATGCATTTCATTTCACAGAGAACAGCCTCGTACAGACACAGTCAGGTCCTCTGCCTCCCCTGAGACAGCCGCAGATTCTCCCAGTAAGCAAACTAAGTCCTTACCAGTTTACCTATGTTTTTAGCTGCCATTTCTGAGCAAACTATCTGTACCTGCTCCCAAATGTCACACCAGAGAGGATAATTTTCATTCTGCTCAACTAGTGGTGGAAGGGCCAGAGTCACCTGTCTAAATCTTACCCTGGGAAGGAAATCAAAGACATTGCCCAGCAATAGTCTCAGCAGAGAGACAGACAGACAGCAGAAGCTTGTGAAAACAAGAAGCTGTGTGATGGAGAGGGAGAATGTGCTGAAGGAGGTACTTTGCCTTTTCCTGGGCAGAAACAGGGTGCCCTCGGTGAGAGTGTGCTGCAGTCAGCAGAGTGCCTGGCCAGGCAGAGACAGGGCTGGCCGTGCCTGGCTGCGCGCCACTTCATGCCCCTGTAGGGATGTGTTGTTCAGCTGACAGCATCTCCTGCTGCTGTACAGAGCCTGTGGTGGGGATTGTTGCTTCTCCCAGAGAAGGAGGTGCCAGAGCCTTCCTCCTTCCTTCACCACACCCCTGTATTTCTCAGCCCACATCACCAGCCAGGTACAACATGAAGCTGAACTCCAATCTTCTCCAGTGTCCAGAAAGGATGGAATTACTTATTTCAGTTCAACCTGGCAAAGTGGGGAGGTCAAGATCCCAGGGTGCTTTTTATGTCCCAGATTTCAAAGCAGACCTGATGTCTAGCACCCAAGCTGCAAGATAACTGTTCAAATTTTCCAGCATGCTTAAGTTGAGGACAAAATGGTGAATTTCCCAGTGTTGCACTGATGACTCAAAAACAACATCTAATCCAGAAAAAGACCAATTTAGGTGTTTTTTCTTCTTCATCTACAAACGTTGTACTCCACTCCCACCAGGTACCCTCAGAACATAAGTCCATTGATAACAGGAAAGGGGCTTTATGGGAGACGCCAGCTCTCACATGGGTGAACCTCCTTGTAAAATGCTGAAGCCATGTGTGAACGAATCCTGAAGACAGTTGGTTTCTGGTTTTCATGGTTTGAAGGACCTCCAATGGCTGAATCACAGCAAGTCCCACTCCAACGTTTCTGTGATGAAGGCCACAGGCGAGAGCAGACTGAGGAGAATTACAGATGGTTTCTGGACCATATTGCAATGGTTCAGTGGGAAGTGCAAACAATATTATACTTGACAGAGTTTTACACAGATGTAAATGCAGTACAGGACAGAGAGGAGTCAGGCACTTAACCCACAGATTGGCAGAAATTGTGGCTTTGGCTTCAAAGATAAAGATGAAAAGCCAAAGATTTTTTTCAGTGACATGTTCCAGAAATGAGCCCAGCCCAAGTTAGTTTACCAGGTGACGCAAGTTGTAGATGGGGACCTTGCAGTTTTAGTCTGGGACGTTAAATGTGTCCAAATTTGAGGGAGATCAATCCTTTGCATGTCACTCTTCACCTATCAGTGAGACTCGTTGGAGGGAGAGGATGGCCCTGCACAGAACTGGAGTTTATTGCATGAATCCTCTCTCCTCAAACACTTTGGCACCCAGCAAACACTGACCATCCCCCATCTCACCCTGCAGCCTCCTCCCCCTGTGGCTACTGCACCACTGATTCACATGTCCCACTGGAGCTTGCAGGACCCCTGCTAGCCTCTGCTGGAAGCTGGCCTGAGGAGATGGTTCACAGTGTGCTCACAGAACCCACAAAACTCAGTGGAAATTTCAGCCCTGTGATAATGATCCAGATTTCCATGAGCTCGTAAAGCGCTCTAAAAAAATAGCGAGGAGAGTGCAAGATCATGCACACCTGTGCAGAATTACCTGTCACCTCAGCAGGGAAGCAGAGAGGAGCAGGAATAAGTGCAACAGTAGCAGTGGTGCTTGGGCTATGTCTTTCTCTCTGGAAAATTCAGAACTATGGATGCACAAACAACTGTACCCAAAGAAAATGGCTACATTTTTTTTTTTTTTTTAAGTGAAATCAGGAAAAAACAAGACTTACAGTTACCTATAAAAGCCTGAGAAGCTCAAATCAGGCTGTCCTACTTTTCTCCAAGCATCCATATAAAGTGAGGAAGAAAGAAAGGATTGTACAAGTGTAGAAACCAGTGTAATTTTTTTGTTGTTGTTTTTGATTTGTTTTGTTTTGTTTTAAATCCTGCCGCACCGCCTGGCTGCAGAGAAGAGTGAGCCCCAGCCTTTGTGGCAGTAGAACCTGCCACATATTTGCCCTGGGTAATGAGCTCAGAGGAGGAGATTTGAAAGAAGACTTTGCATTGTTCGAGGAGGCTCTGGAGCGGAGGGAGGGTGGAATTCCATCTGTTCACTTCCGCGCGGTTCAGTGAGCTGCTTCACTTTTAATGGTTCACTAGGCTGTGACACTTAGCAGAAATTACGGTAAATGTTTTTTAAAACCTTTACATTATCATTTAAGAAGCCGCATGACAAGATCACTGAAAAGCTAACCCTTTGATCTCTGTCTCTTGTGAGGTTTTTTTGTCTGATAATGGAAACAATGTACCATGTGCCATTGAGGCTGGATAATGTGTTGGTGTGCTTATGTTCACTGTGCTCCCTGTCTTAACAGTGTTCTCTATGGTAGTTTTTCCACACCATCACAAAAAAAAAAAGGCAGATTGTTGCCCTTAAAATCTATAGCCACCTCAGCAGTTCCCATATAGCTCTTCACGTGTTAGGAGAGCTGACAAACAGCTCACATGCCAGCTCAGATAGGAAGTACCCTATGTTACCGATCAGGTGGAATTCCACTTTGCCTGCTTGAGTGACTCTTTGAACAATGTAAATCATTAAGTAAGTCTTTGCAATGGTGCAGAAAGGTGATGGGGGAAGGGAGCTCTGTATCTGGTGCTTGTTCAATGCAATTTCACAGGAAGTCTGTTTATTTTCCACAAATCTTTGATGAAGACCAAGTGGTAGTCAACAAGTTCAGTTTGTCTTGAAGACAGGGATGGGAAAACATGGTAAATTTTTGTGCACTTCTGTGTTTAATCAGCATTTAGGACATTTTTTTTCTCCCTACATTTTCTCCTTAGCATCAGAGTTTTCAGCTCTTTCTTGCATAAATCCCTCTTTTCCATCTGGAGAAAAGCCTATGGAGTATCTGGAAAACTTGGAGCAATCATTTAGATCTCTTCACTGCCTTAGAAATTGGCCCTTTAAGTATCAGGAGAAAGTCTTTATCGTTTTGCAATGAAGGGAAACACATACAAAGGAAGTCAGACTACCCACAGACCCATGGCTTCCAAAGCTTTCTGCCACCGTTTCTCTAGTCAAAGGAAATGGTTTACAGCTTGTTCAGACAGACCACGCTCCCCTATCAACTGCACAGGCAGCATGTCTTAAAAACAAGCAGCCTGAAAAACAAATGGATGCTACAGATTCCAGCCCTTAGAGATCATTCTTACCCTCTCTTATCTTCAATATTTAAATGCTAAACCTGTTTTTGTGTTAGGGAACAACTATAAAGTGTAGATATAGAACCATTTTTTTCCTTTTATCAGTTGTGTCTGACCTAGGCTATGGACATGAGTTCACAGCACAAGTACAAGCCCTTTGCTATGTGAAGATACCCCTTAGGAAACAGACATCTCAAAGATGCAGATTCTGAACTAGTATGGTGTCCACAGCCCTGGCTCCATTGTGCTCACATGTTACCAATGAGCATGGTCAGCACACTTTACATATAGGATTTTAGCCGTCACAAAGGAAAATTCTGAAGTAAAATGTAGATAAATAAACCCAGTCAGTTCTTGCCATAGCTCTGCTACTGTGTTGGCCCTCTTGATGAAAAATGTCCATTTTCTTCCTACAAGTTGGAATCTACCAGAAGGGCAAAAGAACGCTCAGACTATTTATGAGAAGTCTGATAACTAACTGCTGACTAGAGACAGAGATGTCACCAGAGAGGAAGAGGGAGAAGGAAGCAAGGACTGGACATGAATTTCAGGTGGAAGAATATGGTACTTTGGACAAGCCAGTAGTAATCAAGGGGAAGGAATTAAATGGGCTGGTTGGAATTCTAGCTGCAAGTAGCTTCACATTGTCCCCTCCAGCTACTGATATGAGTAAGGTACTACTGACCTTGAGAATTTGCCTGACATCTAAACCAGCACAAACAAATTAACCCAAAGCAAGCAACTAAATATTGGCACCACAGGTCTGTTTTGCATTGCTTCCTGCATCATCTCCATGCTGTTCTTCGCCCATAATCCCAGATCACCCGCACAGCTCAGGAACATCCAGGCTGGGGAAGCCTTCATATCACACTGCTCATATACTGGTTACCTCTGGCTGGCTCTGACTTGTATCAAACAGGTACAGAGAGAGCAAGACAACCCCTTCTTCCCCCCCTCAACTCTACTGAAATGTAAGTCCAAATATTGCTTTTCAAGCAGTGCCCAAGTCTTTTTTTTCTTCCCCTCTTGGGGATTTGCAAAAGCTCATTTGAACTCCAGTGTCCCTGTACCGGTGCAGTGGCCAGTGAATGCTTTATGTTGCAGAGACATGCTACCTCTCCATCTAAACGTGGAATCCTTCCTGCAGAAATATCCATATCTCATGAAGCTGGAAAAGCATGGCCAATATAGAGCAAATAAATCTATCTGCATGTGGACTTTGACTGGTATCAAACTGGCTCATTTATTGCCACAACTCTTTGCTGGGAGATTTTTGTTCTGCTGTAGAGCTGCTAAATTCCCCTTGAGTACTATTAGTGTTGCTGCTTTTTATGTCTCTCTCCATGACACTACTCAATGCAAGTTATAATTAACTCAGAGGAAGTAGAAGGGGATGGACTCTGCCTGTTTAGGGGGAGATGGGTACAGAACAGGAAAAGATAATGCCAAATAACCTTTGGGCTCTCTAGTGTCCCCTGAACCCTTGGGCATTGTTTAATTTTAGACCTCATCTTTCTACTGAGAGGCAGCCCAATGCCTGTTGTCAGTGAAACTATGGCAATGAGGACTAATTTGGGGGGCTGAGGGAGAGCTTGAATAACGTGACTTGTAAGACCTTTGTACTGGCCTTTTGCACAAGACTGGTTTTTAGCCTTGAAGAACTACAGAAGCCACCCCTGGCTGAGATCCTAGTATCAAAGGTGAAGAAAATGTGTCTGTTTTCCAGCAACATTGGATGATCAGGAGAACAATTTATTGCTTAACTATTAAGGATTTAAATGTCAAACGCAGGACCTATCCTGACTCCCACAAATATCCACATTTGTGCATAGACACAGATGCTGAGGCTTGCAAAGGCAGGCTGAGAGAGGGTAGCACAGTATTTCTGAAGGTGTTTGCCCTTAGACAGGACCCTGGCAAGGTTTCTTGCATTTTTTTAGAGTACTGCATTGTGGAAGAAGAAAAGGGTAAAAAATCTGGCAAACTAGTTATCACTTTGCACGTGCTTTGGACACAGAAATTATTCCTCTAGCAGTAAACAGTGAATGTTAATATAATTTTAGTGATCAGCTCACAGAATGATTGGAAGTCGACAAGAAAAAATAAAGTGTCCTTACTGACTTTGGCATCCCTTCTGCAGGTACCTATAGCCATAAGTAACCTTATACAGCTGAGTGAACCTATTGAGCTCAGCAGGAGCACTCTCATGTGCACAATGCTCACCTGGGTCTCAGCAATGTACACCCAAAGTCTAAACAGCTCACACTTTTGAACTATTCAAAAAGTGAGTTTCTGAACCCAGAAGCCATTTGAATTACAAGCATGCTATTTTGATCAGCATTCTAATTTGAAAACTCATCATTATTTACATTATAAACATAAATGGTGCATTTGGAGTTGTTATGGTCCATCATGTAAATCCGTATTTAAGCATTATGAAAAAGAGGATTTGTGACTCAGTAGATCATATTAGCTGTTGAGCAGCTATTCCTGTTGATCAAATCTATTTTCTTACTGTCCAACATGCATCAAGTCCATGTGATAAAAAATCCTTATGACATATTTATTGCTGTGTGAAATGATGTGGTCATTTTTAATTTCTTTTTATTTTTCCTATAATATTCTAAGCAGCTTGGCATTGTTTGAGGAGAACAGCACTCTTACTCCAGGTGGCCTTACTTTGATCTCAGCTAGGTGAACATCAGCAATGA
The DNA here is from genome assembly GCF_036013475.1 of Columba livia. Classification (NCBI taxonomy): domain Eukaryota; kingdom Metazoa; phylum Chordata; class Aves; order Columbiformes; family Columbidae; genus Columba; species Columba livia. The sequence continues at coordinate 117,239,450 of NC_088603.1, read as the reverse complement.
GCTCCCATGGGTTTAACAAAGGTTCCCAGAAATATTTTCCCGCTCACTTGGTGATAACTGATGTTCTGTGGATGGGTCCTCCTCACAAAAAAAAACACAAAACATGCCAACTCCATATACCCCTTTCTCAATCAGAAAACATCAGCTCCATACTCTCATTTCCACTGTTTTGATCCAGGTTTGCCCTGCTGCAGGAATAGGTAGTCACAGGCAGACTCATTTTTCCCTTCGTTTCTCAATTTGACAGTCCCAGACAGACAGATAAAGGTGTCTCCCAAATGCCGGATAGATCTATATAGCTGGTGCTGCAGGGACAGGCAATATCTCTTCTGTCTTATGCACAGCAGTACACAGTTTCCTTGCTCCATGCTGGGCCAAAAAGACCAATTTCATTCTTCTTGGTGCTGCTGCCAATGCTGCATCAAATACATGTGCGTTCAGATAGGGCTTTAAATGGAAATTAGCGAGATCAGCCTTAGCATTTGGCCATGAGATTCATTCTTCCCACTCTAAGTGCAATCAAAAGATACCTGCAATTACTATGACTTCACTTATGTTGCACAAAGATTTCAGAGACTCTTAATGAGCTTATGTTTTCACAACACTCCTAACTGCTACTATTTTGTATATACTCTTGGTATATGCTCGGCAGGGAGACAGAGGCATATTTTTGTCCACTCAGTCTCCTGCAGAACAAGCACTGTCTATTCTTTCCACTCTCTCCTCTTTGGTCTCATTTTTAAGGCTTGTTTTGCCAACTAAGGGGAAACACACTTCAGTCAGATCATCAAAGATTTCTAGAAACCAACATATCATCTAAGTGTTCCTGCTCTGGCAGGGGGATTGGACTAGATGTTTTGTTGAGGTCCCTTCCAATCCCTAACATTCTGTGATTCTATGATATTTAAGAAAGCTGATGCTTTGTTATTAAAACTGAGATTACCTTTACAAAGCCCCAGTGGGTGTTGTGATTAGCCAATGCTTGTAGAAGACCCCTACAAATCCTGTTTCCATATTCAGTGAGGACAGCAAATAGTGGGGTCTCACCCCATGTGCTGCTGTGCTTTTTTACCTTCTTGGGTGAAATAAATCACAGTCTGAAACCGGGAAATGAGTTAGAGACAATTGGAAGAACAAGGAATACATAAGACAAATGAAATAGCAAAATAAGGGCAATGATCTGCCTAGCAGATGTTTGGTATTCCTACAGTCTGGCTACCTTTGTTTAAATGTTTGAATCAATGCTCTTAGTTTAATAAACAAAACAGATGCAAAATTTGCAGCTAAGTGTTAGGAATGAATGTCAAGGCACAGCAAGTGATCTGCATGTCCCCTGGGACTGATTTTTGGTCCAGGATGGAAAACCTGTTGTTAGAATTGTGCCCAGATTATATCCCACTGGCCCTGATTACCTTGATGTTGGGGAAATGTCTCGAGGGATGTAAATTGCCTAGAATCATTTGCAACAGCTGCCAGCGACTGTGATTCTATGTTATTACAAAAGCAATCTCCCTTCCTGGGAATTTGATTTGCAAAAATAGAAGAATTAATAGAATTAGAAGGAAATGTTTTAAAATAAGTTCAGTTTCCAAAAACCAGGTGCCCTTTTTGACACAAATATCCCTTGTGCTCTCAAATGTGAATAATTTCAGAAGTGACTCTCACAAGATGGTACCTGCTTATGAAAAATAAATCTCTCTCTTGAATTTAGGCAGGCTCGAGTCAATATTTCTTGCAGGAGAAATCTCTCCTTTAAGCTCAGTATATTTTCTGGAACAATGGATATTGAATTGTGTCTGTTAATATAATCGCTTGACATCTACCGTTTTGTATATTTCGTGTTCCAGTGAAACCTCCTCTGTATTGCTAATGAAATAATTTTTTTATGTTCTCAATAATCATTATTCTCTTTAATGAAAAGTTAGGGCAGATCTTTCAGTCCTTACATGTGGGAATAATTTGTACCCTCACATTACTTTCTTGAGTAACTTAAGCTGACTTGAGTGAATTAAAGTTTTGTAGGGATGGCTTGTTCATAACTTAAGTGCTAATTGACATCTATTTCAGAACATGACATTCCGGAATAAACCCTACTTTGAGACATTAATGCAATTATGGTTTTTATAACAATTAGTATAATTATGTTTTGGGTAATAACTAATAAGTCATTGCAGTGGAATGGAAGGTAATGTTTCCTGCCAGCTGCCTTCAAAAATCCTCTATCAGAGACAGTGAAAAAGATCTGTCCTGAGTTGCATAAAGTACCTCCTTCAAACATGGTGAAATAAAAGAAGACACAATACTTCTGTCTCTTGGTTTTGAGGCATGGCTAATTCTGGTGCTTGGAAATTCTGGAGTTCTAGTACCACGAACAAAAGCAATTGCTTCATTTCAATGCCTTTGCATCAGAAAACGAGTCAGGTCCAGATACACCAGTGAGTCTAATAAGTGACAAATAGCTAGAGCTGCTGGTGCTTTATTTCCTATCCTCTCCTCTGCCTCCTCTTTAACACTCAGGTAACTGTCAGAAAGGGAGCCAGCTATTACAGATGACAAGGGGTAAATGCCTTCATGTTGTCCTCCAAAGGTTAAGGTTTACCAACCGCAGTTGGAAGCCACAATCTCCAATAACCATTAATCCACTGAACTCCAGTACCAGTGAACATATTTATGGCTGCAGTCACTAAAGGGTGAAATAAAGATTAGCTTTTAGTTAGGAACGCAAAGCTTTTTAGATCAATACAGACCCACTGCTGAAATCAATCTAAAGTTTGGAATTTTTAAGTAAAGATTTACTGGGCTTCCTTGTACAGTTAATTTTCCAAAGGGGGAATAGTCTCAGCAATGTTACATAGTAATCAAATTGAGTAAACACTAGTCAGTTCGTAAACTGACCTCAGTTATGTGCATAGTAAATGAGTGAACAGCAATAAAAACACCCATAATGTGGATAGTAAATTTGCCAATAAACAGGTAAAGCCAAAATGCACGTATAGACTAACATGATCAAATATTAGTAGCTACATTTGCCTATTTGAAAACATAAATAATCAATAGACATTAATAATGAAGTTGTTTGTGCATTTCTTTATTACTGTGCATATTAAGTGTTTCAATTATTTCTACTTAGTTTGATAGATAAATGTATATGCACATTTTATGCCTCGAATAGAATATAGGATTACTCTTCAAAACAAAAGCTACTGTTTAGCTGAAAGAACAACTGGACTGGAAATACGCAGCTTGTTATACCCCTCTGCTGTTCATGTTTGATGCATGTATACAATTTATTATGCAATTTATTGAGATTTGACAAAGTAATTGTGTGGCAAACCATAGCTTTAATGATGGTTTTTCTGCTTCATACAAAAGGTCTGAAGGTAGTGTAGGAAAATGACTTAATAGATCAGTGTCTATAAATGCTGTTAATGTACATTATATATATATGTGCAAGGGTAACCCAAGTTATTTTCTAAGTTACCGCACAATATGTTGTGAGTTTCCATGTGGTAAATTCGTTTTTTGTCATCAGAGCTACTGCATGAAATCTTATATGTTGAGCTGTAACTTCCAAAATAACTCAGGTCACTGCATTAGCTTTAGTCTTGGTGTCTGTCACTGGGAGTTCTTGATGATGGACCAAGGGCTATGAAGAAGCCTGGATGTTATAATAGTACCACAGTAGCTCTAAAAAAAGCCAGAATTTCCATTGTTAATCCCATTTTAAAGGGCTTGTTGCTTGGCAGTTAAAATCCATTCAGGTCTGAAACAAAAGTCAAGGTGCAATATATAAATTCCATTTTAATCATATTCGTTTTAAATCATTGCGGCTATTCTTAAGATAAGGAGCACAGAAATCCTAAAGTTTTATTATTTTGAACACCTTTGCAGTCTTTTGTAACTAAACCGTCTAATTTTAAAAAATGAAATTTCTCAGCAGAGGGATGTTCTTCATTTTGCCTGTCTCCCTGTTTTATCATCAGTAAAAGACTATTGGCCAGATTCATCGCTTGTGTGAGTGAGCACTGGGTCCACTAGGACCCTCCCTTTACATCAGCAATGAACCTTTGTCTGCTGATGAGCTGTACTCAAATGAAGTTAAAATTGAAACATTTCTCATTTTTCTATGGTGCCTTTTCTCAGATCTAGGATACTTGGGATGTTTATCTATACCTTGGTGCAAATAATTGCGAGGCATTGGGCAGACAGGAAGATACTATGTCATGAGCAATAGGTATCTGAAAATCACTTGGGCCAAAGAAGAAAAAGATATTAAATTCTGGTGACTGGGCTCCATCACCAAGTACCATTTTATTCCATTTCATTGCCATTTTTTAGAATTAATCATATCTACCCTCATACCTGCTTTTTTGACTCCCATATATGGTTCATAAATGAGTTGGTTAACAGGGAAGACTAAAATCTCCTCCTAATTCTCTGGTACAACAGAAATGGAACTAGTATTGATTTCCTCACATTGCCCTTTTGGCACCATGGAAATCATACAGTCATAGAATCGGTTAAGTTGGAAAAGACCTTTAAGATCATCAAGTCCAACCATTAACATAGCATTCCCAAGTCCACCTCTAAAACGTGTCCCTAATCACCAAATCCACATGTCTTTTAAACACCTCCAGGGATGGTGACTCCATCACTTCCCTGGGCAGCCTGTTCCAATGCTTGACGACCCTTTCAGTGAAGAATTTTTTCCTAATATCCAATCTAAACATCCCTGGTGCAACTTGAGGTCATTTTCTCTTGTCCTATTGCTTGTTATCCAGGAGAAGAGACCAACCCCCTCCATGCTACAACTTCCTTTCAGGTAGTTGTAGACAATGATTTGTCTCCTTTTCTCCAGGCTGAACAGCTCCAGTTCCCTCAGCTGCTCCTCATCAGACTTGTGCTCCAGACCCCTCACCAGCTTTGTTGCTCTTCTCTGAACTCTCTCCAGCACCTCAGTGTCTTTCCTGTACTGAGGGGCCCAAAACTGAACACAAGATCTGAGGTGGGGCCTCAGCAACGCTGTGTACAGGGCAACAATCACTGCCCTAGTCCTGCTGGCCACACTATTCCTGATACAAGCCAGGATGCTGTTGGCCTTTTTGGCCACCTGGGCACACTGCTGGCTCATGTTCAGCCAGCTGTCAATCAGCACTCCCAGATCCTTTTCTTCCAGGCAGCTTTCCCACCACTCTTCTGTAGCATTGCGTGGGGTTGTTGTGACCCAAGTGCAGAACCTGGCACTTGACCTTGTTGAACCTCATACAATTGGTATCAGCCCAACAATACAGCCAGTCCAGATCCCCCTGAAGAGCCTTCCTACCCTCCAGCAGATCAACACTCCCACCCAACTTGGTGTAGTCTGCAAACTTACTGAGGGTGTACTCAAACCCCTCATCCAGATCACTGATAAAGAGATTAAACAGAACTGAAATATTTAAAAAGGTGAGGGGGGAAAAATTTCCAGCTGTGAACACTTAGCATATCCTTCATGCCAAAGCAGACCACAGATGATCTGTTTGTATTCCAAGGCAATGTCACTCAGAGCCAAATACAAGGACATTTTTATTATGTGAACTAGATGCTGGCCTGAAACAGCTGGCTGGTGACATACAGAGCCTTGCCAGCCATCCAGTGATGACTTCTTTTTGGTTTCTATTGCCTGGGCAAGATTTGAACCAGGAAGCTGGACACAACTGCCCACTTTGCTGAGAAGCAGTGAAACGCTGCAGCAAAGGAAAGCTATTATTTTCCAAGTCCCACTTTCTCCCCATTCAGAGTGTATGCTACCAAAGTTAACTCTTCCCTGAAAAAAAAAAAAAAAGAGTATATATTTATAACGCTACAGCAAACTCGGGTTGCTGTTTTGCAGTTGGACCTGTTTGAGACAAGAGAGAGGTCCTCGTTTAACCCTTAGCTAGTTGGGTTAAGTAGGAGCCACTAATGAATTTCACCAAAATCACCCTCACTGGCTAGTGAGGGTCAACACCAATTGGGAGAACAATGCTTGACCTTCACTGGCTACATAAAGTTAAAAGTTTACCTGGTTTTAATCTCATGAAGCCCTGTTTCTGTGTTTTGTGGGGTTCTTTTGGTTTTTTTTGTTTTTTTTTTTTTTTTTTGTTTTTTTTTTTGTTTTGTTTTGTTTTGTTTTGTTTTTGGGTTTTTTTTGTTTTTTTTTTTTTTCTCTCAGCAAACTACCTAACTTGAGTTATTAGGTTACGAATTTAAAAATACAATTTGGAATATGGGGGCAAAGCAGCATATTGACTATTTCACAATGGTGAATAGGTCTAGTTACTGAGAAAATGATGATACATCATCTCCATAGAGAGATCACCTTTTTCCCCTTTGCAGCAGAACAAGGCTGTATATTTAAGCACAGCTCTACTATTTAAGCAGCCAGGTCAGAAGGTGCTCTGTGTTATCTCAGAAAGATGGAGTAAAGCAAAGGGAGGTCATAAACGTTAACTTGCATTTCCTTTGCTTTTTTATACTCGTGTTTAACTTATGACACCCAAATTATATTAATGATAAGTATCTTGGTAGTCAAATTTAACACTACATTTTATTTAAAATCACTATTTCTCACAAGGGAGTTGACATCCAATGACTCCTCTCTGCTACATCCAAAGGGAGAAGACAGACTTGGGGCAGTTGAAATGGAACACTATGGGAAAGATTTCTGTCCCTAGAGCACTTAGATGTGATGCAGAACAAAAGTCTTTGTCAGCAGACTTTGCCTGAAAGGGAATTAAAAAATTTTCATAACTCTTCTCTCCCTTAAAAACTGTTAGTGCTCACTTGGGGATTGTGAGAGCCACGTTCAACCTATGGATTATGTATTACTTCAGTACAAAAATGTACTCTAAACCTAGCCACTGCCATCCTGCGAGTTCCTCTTGCTCTGAAGCTTACCCTTTGCCCCATGTGTCTCTAAGTCTTACATCAAAAAACCAAGCAACTGGTATGGAGCACTGTCCCACTTGAGGATGGCTTCTTTACAAAGCCTGACTATCAGTTTGGAGCAATTGTGGTGCCACTCACCACCAACATGTCCTCCTCCTGGTTTTGCAATGAGTCCTGTGTGTATCAGGCTGGGAAAATTCAGTCAAACTGAATGGTGAATGCAGACACATGTCCCATGTCAGGAAAGCGTCCCCTTTCAAGAGACGTCTCAAGAATATGCTTTAAGAAATGCTTAAATGCTTTCCTGAACAGAAATGGACTTAAGCACAAGAGAGTATCCCTTATTTGGGAGTATAGTGCAGACACAATCACTAAAGCTCATATTATGTGTCTGAAAATCGAGTCCCAGAGCGTAAGCTTTTCCGAGTGATGGTTAGAGGGTTCCTAGTTGTAGCATGGTTCCATACAGAAGGATTTGCTTAATCCACCTTGCTTTTAGATTGCAATTTCCCCAAGCTTAGCTGCTTCTTTTAACAGTTCTGAGTTCTGCCCCCCCCCCAAGTTATTTTAATAACTCTTTCAGACGCAATATCTTACATTCTGATTTTTCAGAAGCTACTGATCTTCTATGAACTTTTTTCATGTCATCTTGATTGCACAGCATCAAATGACTTTTATTTTTTCTGTAGTTTACCCTGTTGCCTTTTTGGGGACTGAGAGAGGAGGAATAACAGTTTGTCTTTCAGTGTTCTTAGGTTTACTCATTTAGGATCCTATTTAGCAGTTTCCAGTCCACTCTCACCAAAGATTTGGGGAAGCAGAGCAAAACTGTGAATACATAATGGTATCATGCTCCTTGTTACAGAAGAAATGTTGCTCTGCATACATTGAGGCATATAAACAATACTTCACCATAGATCTGTGTGTATAAGTAAAAACAGTCAGTATTCCTGGAGGAACCTCAAAGCACTAGGCAAGCACGGATTAACCAGGACACAGCACAGGGACACCTTTGGGGCCAGTTGTACCAGTCTCTAGAGCCTCATGGTTGCAGCAGCCACTGGCATAGCAAGTGTAATAGTGAACATTCAAAAATGCCCAGCTGGGGGTGGAGCTGGGCAGATGTGCTCAGCAGGGCCGAGGGACCTCAAGCTGGGAGAGCCTTGGACTGCACTAATGAAAACCCTTTTTAGCATTTGTTAACTGAAGCACAAAGAGATTTAAGGATGCACCTGGGTCAAGGTTGTTACATCTACATTACTAGACCCAAGATAACTTCTGTTTTCAGATCTCTCTCCCTCCCAGCTCCTTGTGATGCCTCACATCTCCTCAGTTCCCACGGAAAAGACCTCCTCAGGAAACAAGAAGGCACCTGCGAGGTTTGCATGGTTCCCAGGCCTTAACCCCAAAGTGTGCAAACCAGGGTAGGTACAATCCCTGTGTGTCAGTGGTAGGAATCCAGATGTCCAGATTCATGAGCCTTCTAACAACCATCAACACAATCTCCCGAAATCTTCCACTACTGCTCTGCTCCTAGGCTGACAGTACCTGACATGGTTGAAGTGAGGAGTTAATCTGTACTCCAGGAACAGTGCTGTGATGCCAGGTCTACCTTCAGAAGTGCAAGCTTACAAACTTCTATGTCAGAAACTTCAGGTGGATTATACAATATTTAGCATGAGTAGCAATGTTGTCAGTGACAGCCAATACTGCTGTTACTCATCTATTTGTATAGTACTTGTACTATGAAAGGGACCTATGTGCTCAGATCTGTCCTAACAACTAGTATGGCATGTTGCCCAACAAAACCGACACAGTCTTTATGTCTCTGGAAGGTCCCCAAGAGAATTTCCCTTTTCTGTGGTGAGAGATCCCATCCACGTACTGGTGGCTCTGGTGAATGCTGTCATGTCTGTTTTACCATTTGAAATGCAACAGTGGCAGAAATGCAGACTGCTGAGAGAATTCAACAAGCCAGAGAATATCACAAAAAAGGCAATTTCAGTGCCCAAAAACAGTGGAGCCAGCTGAAGTCCTGTTTCTGACAACAGTGTCAATGACAAAGGTGTTCAGAACTGGCACTTATTTTTGTTCTTAATAATTAAGACACTCTGCATGTAACTTGATTTCTGAGCTGTGCCAAGATACCAGTGTATATTGCAATAACAAAAACTGCAAAAAATCCCCCACAAAACATCAGTTTTGCAGAGATACATTTAATATTACAAGCACAGATAAGGAAAGGGTTCTAAATTTCTCATTTTTATATAATTACTCTTAGTGAAAAGTGTTTACCTTGCTTATTTACTGAGTTTGTTCCTTGGGATTTTAATGACAATGCCTTATGCCTTCTTGATGATCTCCTCTGCATGAGGATCTCTTCCTTTAATTGCAAGATGTGATTCAGTTTCTTCTGCAGTATTGACACCCCTACTACAAGTCTCTGCAATGAGGCTTCAGTAAGTTGAGAAGTCTGCATGGCAGCGAAGAGATGAGCTAAGGGAAGACCAGTAAAAGCACAACATCTACCAACCTCTGGCTTTGAAAAGATGAAAACATGGGGCACTGCCTGCTGTTCTTCAGAAATGCTGCTTAGGGACAGAGCCCTAAAGCTACAGTTGGGAAGGCTCAGTAGTTAGTATGTGTTCAGTGCCTCATGGGAGATGCTTGCTGCTCTCAATGGCAAGTCTGTGATGGTTTTAGGCTTATAAGCTAGAGACACAAAGTCCCTGCTTAAGCCAAGTGGCCAGTACATCTAGTTTCGCTCCAAAGGAAAAAAATGGACAATTTTACACGGTGCAGATCTGGAAGTAACTGCAAAAGAAAGAAAACACACGGCATTTTTCTGCTGACAGATGCCACCTTTAAGCAGCGAACTTAAATTTTCCACTTTGCAGATGAAAAGGTGTAAAATTTTGAAAAGCACCCAAGAGAGTTACAAACTTTGAACTCTCCTTTCAAAAGCACTCAAACCCATTTAGAAAACACCATACCCACGACCTTTAGCAATATTTGTCAATTGTAATTCGTAAGTGACCACAAATCATAGACATAAGAGTGAACTTTATTTCAACTTGTGTTAGTGTACCAAAGTTAAATACAAATTAACCAAGTCTTGTTTTCATTAATGAGGAAAACATACCAGTATGCTAGTCCCAGAAACTTGCTACACATTGGCACAGACCTATTTTGGCAGTTTACAATGGTACAGGAGTGTGTGACACATCACTCAGTGAAAACTGATACAAAACCCCGTGAAGACTATTTACAGCTATTACAGCAGAAAAGTTCAACAGCACAAGCATGATATAAAAATTTTTCTTCCCATCTACTACAGTTGGGAGACAACTCGCATCACTGAAGATACCAGCTACTATAGAAATGGAGGTGTCTTATAATTCATGTTTCTCTTCACTTGAACAGGGTCAAAATCTGGATGGCAAACAGAGTAAACTGGAAGGAAGGAGCGGGACAAGAGAAGCAAAGCAAAGGGTTTTAGAAGCAGCATATATGATGGTGTAATTAATTTGGGAAGAATACCATGCCTTAAAACAACAGCCGCCTAATTTCTCTAGGAAATTTCTTGCAGAAATAATTGATGTCAAAGAGAGGAGTAAGGGAGCTATCTGGTGAGGAAAAACAGAGAGGTATGGCAGAACTTCTTTTTTAAGGTCACCAGAAAATAAATGAAAGCAAAACCTGCCTTGATGCCTTTCAGTTCCAGCCCTTTGCATTCCTGAGCAATCTGTCTCCAGCTCTGTAAATGCATTGGCATCCTTGGCCAAGTCAAAGGGAAAGACCATGAGACCTGGCATTCAAAGTCTGCTCCTCATGTGTATTTTAATTAACGGGAGCCAGAGTATTATCCGGGAAAGGGGAAGGGGCTCGTGGCTTTCACATCAGGTACAACTTTCTCTAAGCGCTCATTCCAGTCTCCTTTCATGCACATTTCATTCAAGGGCATCCATTCCACCTTTTTTTTTTTCATTTTCTTTTTTTCTTTTTCTTTTGTTAGTTTGTTTTGTTTTGTTTGGGGTGGTTTGTTTGTTTTGGTGGTTTTGGTTTTTTGGTTGGTTGGTTGTTTTGGTTTTGGTTGTGTGGGGGTTTTTTTTGACAATTGGAGGTTTGACAACAGAGGAACAGAGCTATAAATGTGAGAGTGCAATATATCATGAGGTAAAGTGTGGAGAACATGTCCTCTACCAAAATGCCCCTTGGTGGAAAGAAAAAGCCCTAAATGCCTACAATGAGAATTCCCTCTACTTCTTACAACTGTAAAGGAGCAAAAACCAAAACAAAGCCCCAACCCGTGGGCTGTGCTGTGCACGTTACTAGGCTATCAGCTATGGCAAAAAGTTGAAAGGTTATGTTTGTGAAATAGCAGCTGCTTTTCTGCCATTTGATTCAGGTTTCTGCATTGCAAAGTCTTGAAACCAAAAGACAAATCTGACAATATGCTAATCTCCCAATAAAAAAAAAAAAAAAAAAAAAAGTGACTTCTGAACCCTTATCTGTTGAAGAGCTGACAGTGAAGTTCAGAGACGGTTGTCTAACCAGACAAAACGATAGAGAAAATATGCCTTCAAACAAGATCATAAATCTTGAACAGTGCAGGGGAACAAATGTAAAGGGAACGTTTTACCACTAACACCATTTAGTAGCCTCACTTTCTTTCTCTCCCTTCCACCCCTCCAGCCTCATCATACTTGCAAGAAAGGAGGATGTATCCTGTCAATGCAATAATATAAATACAAGGCGGGTGGGGTGGGGGTGACAATATATCGGGTACTGAAATCAGACATTATTTCCATCACATCTGGGGTGCAGGGGGAGAGTAGAGACACAAAACAAATACTGTGCAACCTGAATACAACAGACTTACCCCCACCCCCCCAGCAACACACACACACTCGCACACAAAAAGTTTGCATATTGCACAGGGTGCTTGAAGATCATAAATCTATGCATGAGAAAGATGTAGTGGAAATTTTTGGGGGGATTAGAGTTTATTTTTGTCATCTCTGTGAGACAGCTACTCATTCATCCAGATCACAGCTAAGAAAAAAGCTGGTCACAGAAATTAGCAGTTTCAGCTCAGCAGCAAAGTCGCCAGCCTGTGAAGGCAGAGAGAAATTGACTAATTAGCAATGCGCACTAAAACTTGACGGTTCTTTATAGAGAGAGAGAAGAGAGAGGGAGAGCGAGAGGGAGGGAGGCAGAGAGGAGGGGTGGGGGGGGGCTCGCTTTTTCCCCTTCTTTCTTCCAAAGATGTTTGAAATCGCAGTCATTTACGCTCGACAATTTTTACAATAGCCTTGAGCCATAATTTTGCGAGTCTCTCCAGCATCCATCCCCCTGTATGGTCTCTCTCCACTGGCCATGCACGACCGTTTCTCTCCCCAACCGTGGATTTCCTATTACTCTCGTTACGACTCACTGAGCCCCAGGCCCAAGGATAATGATGTGTTGTTTCTTGGTAGCATAATTTGTCACACGTACATTTTTTCTTCTTCTTCTCTTGCAGAAAGCTCTGTGCTCTCTCTCTCTCTCTCTTTCTCTCTCTCTCCTTCTCTCTCTCTCGTACATTTTCTTGCTGTTGCTAATTCATGGTGATCAAATGATGTACGACAAAATAAATTGTAAAGAGTGACTGCTCCGAGTTGGGAACCAGAAGGTTTTTTTTTCTTTCTTTCTTTTCTCTCCCTTTTTTTTTTTTTTTTTTTTTTTTGGAAGGAGCGAGCAAACCTTTAAAAAGGAAGGACAATTGATTTTTTTGGGGGGGAGCTTAAGTGAACCTTTACTTTGGCAGCTGGTTGTGGAGCAGGTAAGTTTCTGGCCTTGTGTCTAACCGTCTCTGTGCATTTTCTTGTGTCTCCTGATTTGTTTGTTGTTGGGGGAGAGGAAAGGGGTGTCTGTGTGTGCGCTGGAAGTGTGTGCGGGGGGAGGGGGGGGGCAGTTGTGTAACGAACGCGTTTGCAGAATAAACTCCGATTGCAAGAAATGGGCAAAACGAGGAAGAAAGAAGGGGAGGGAGAAAGAGGAGGAGAGTGTGTGTGTATGTGCGTGTGTGTGTGTGCATGTATGTATGTGTGTGTGCGGTGGGGAGGGGGGATTGACCGGGTCCACTTAAAGGGAGAGGCTCCGGGAGGTTTCTGTTGCCGGCGGCGGGGCGCGGAGCGGGGCTGAGCCGCGCCGGGGCAGGGGAAGCGGCTGGAGGGAGCCCCTCACTGTGTCGATAAATCGGGCTGGGGGGGGGGTGAAAGGAGGCAGAGGAAGCCCAGAGCTGGCGAGGAGTGACTGAGCGCGTTGCAATGGCAGGAGCAGATCTCGGCGGGATCCCGCTGAGGAGGAGGAAGAGCGGTGGCGGCGGCGCTCCGCGGGGCGAGATGCGACCAGCGCGGGTCGGTGGCTGCGCAGTCCCCGTAGGTGCGGCCGCAGCTCGAGGCTACCCCGCCGAACCCCCTCCCCGGGCCGGGCACGGGGCCGAGGCAGGGGAGGCGCGGCGGGGCCCGGCCGGACCGGGGCCGCCGGGCAGGGCCCTGCTCCCCGCCGCCCCCGCCCGCCTCCCCCGTCCTTCCCCCAACATGAACTTCACGTAGTTACCGGAGTTACGGCAGCGGCGCCGTCTGCTGCGAGGAGAAGCGAGACAGGCAGGACAGCAGCGGCGGCCCCTCGCCGGGCCCGGGGCTGACGCTTCCACCCCTCTACCCCCCCCCCTTCTCCTCCTCCGGGGTGCGAAGTATTGCACCCCACCCCATAGTGAGTCCAGGAGCGGGGCTCAACTTCGGTGCCGGCCAGCGCCGGTTCCCCGGGTCCGGGCACGCCGCCCCCCGGCCCCGGAGAGGAAGCAGGTCCCGGCACCGCCGAGTTGCCAAAGCGTCCAGCGGGGTCGGGGGCTGGCGGCGGGCAGGGCTGTTCGCCTCCCGGGCAGAGTTTCAGTCACTTGGTAGTTTCTCTGGGCATCGCGGAGTTTGGGGGTGTGGGGAGGGAGGAGATCTTACTTCCTGTGTGTTCGATTGTTTGGGTGGTTGGTGCGGGTTTTGGTTTGTTGTTTTTGGTTTTTTTTTTGTATGGGGGGGGGCGGCTCAGCTCTGAAAAAGTCCCCAGTTTCCTCGCTCCTCCCCTGAAAAGCAAACCGGTGTGCACCGAGGAGGGAGGAGAAAGGGGTTGAGTGTGTGCATGTGAGTGTGTGTGGGGGAAAAGACGAGGAGAGGGGGACGGGGGTGGAAAAAAAAAGAAAGAAAGAAAAAAAATCTCCAGCCCTCCCAAGTTGCGGCTCCTCCAAGCGAGCCCGTCCGTACCCGGGCCGGGGGGGAGCGGCTCGGCGGGCAGAGGGGAGCCCGTCCCTCGGCCGCTCCCCCCCGCCACCCGTGCGTACACGGCCGGGATGCACCCTCCGGGCCTCTAAAGCTCTGTGTTTATTGATGTGTCGTCCCGTGTGTCCCCCCACCCCGCTCTCCTCCCCACCCCTCTGCCCAGGTTGGAGGAGGGTTTAAAAGGCAGGTGTGTCGGAGGCCGCTCGCCATGTCCAGATCCGGGGACAGGACCTCCACCTTCGACCCCAGCCACAGCGACAACCTGCTGCACGGCCTCAACCTGCTCTGGAGGAAGCAGCTCTTCTGCGACGTGACCCTGACGGCCCAGGGCCAGCAGTTCCACTGCCACAAGGCCGTGTTGGCCTCCTGCTCCCAGTACTTCCGATCCCTCTTCTCCAGCGGCGGCGGGAGCGGCGGGCACCCCCACGCCCTGGGGCTGGGACCCGGCGGCCAGGACGGGCTGGGGGGCCCGCCGAAGGAGCCGCCGCCGCCGCAGCCGCAGGAGGAGCCAGGCACCCCGTCTTCCTCCCCGGAGGACAAACTGCTGGCCAGCCCGCGGGCCATCAACAACCTGGTGCTGCAGGGCTGCTCGTCCATCGGGCTGCGGCTGGTGCTGGAGTACCTGTACACGGCCAACGTGACCCTCTCGCTGGACACGGTGGAAGAGGTGCTGTCGGTCAGCAAGATCCTGCACATCCCGCAGGTCACCAAGCTGTGCGTGCAGTTCCTCAACGACCAGATCTCGGTGCAGAACTACAAGCAGGTGTGCAAGATCGCCGCCCTGCACGGCCTGGAGGAGACCAAGAAGCTGGCCAACAAGTACCTGGTGGAGGACGTGCTGCTGCTCAACTTCGAGGAGATGCGCGCCCTGCTCGACTCGCTGCCCCCCCCCGTCGAGTCGGAGCTGGCGCTCTTCCAGATGTCCGTGCTCTGGCTGGAGCACGACCGGGAGACCCGCATGCAGTATGCCCCGGACCTGATGAAGCGCCTTCGCTTCGCTCTCATCCCGGCGCCGGAGCTGGTGGAGCGGGTCCAGTCGGTGGATTTCATGCGCACCGACCCCGTCTGCCAGAAGCTGCTGCTGGACGCCATGAACTACCACCTGATGCCCTTCAGGCAGCACTGCCGGCAGAGCCTGGCCAGCAGGTGAGGGGGGCGGCGGGGAGGGGGGACCTTTCCTCACAGGCGTCCCCTCGGCGGCTCCTGGCCGCGGGAGGCCGGGGGAGCGGGGAGCCCCCGCAGGGCGCGGGGCCGAGGCAGCGGCGGGCAGGGACCCCGCGGGGGCCGGGCCGGGCCGGGCCGGGCCGGGCCGGGCGCCGTCCGGCGGCGCAGGGAGCGGCGCGGCGGCTGCGGCCGGGCCGGGCGGCAGAAGCCCGCCCGCGGCAGCGGCTGGAGGGGGGCGGCGGTGCCGATCTGCCCGCCCCCAGCACCGCCAAACTTTTCGTCCCCTCCCCTCAGCCTGGCGGGGCCGCTGCGGCCGGGGGCGGGGGGGGGTGGCGGTTGGCGCCGCGCAGCGCCTGGCCGGCCGCTGGCCCTTCGTGGCGCGGAGAGCCGGCCCGGGGCGCACAGGCGGCGCTAAGGGCCGGACCCACGGCAGGGCAGCGGCGGGGCCGGAGGCCGCGTACGGGGCCGAGAGGCCTCCTCGGAGGCGGCCGGCGAGGTGGGCGGCGGCGGGGGCCTCCCAGGGCGTGGGCCCCTCGGGAGCCCGGGCGGGGAGGCCGTGCCCGCCCGGCTCTCCGGCCTCCTGGCGGGCTGGCGGCGATCGCAGCTCCCTCAGCCGTCGTGCCTGGTCCGTGGGGCTAAGACGCGAGCAAGAGGGACCCCGGGCCCTAGCAACCTGTTCTGTATAATAATTATTTATTGTAGGCCATATTTATTTATTTACTTTCCCGCGATGTTACTTGTAACAAGGAGTTACATCTTCAGGTTGTTTTAAGCTCTGATATTCAAGTCCTAAACCTAATTAGTTATTTTCCTAAATAGCCACATTATTTGTGCGTTTCCTGGTATACCTGGTATTTGGGTGATGTCTGTAGCGTGCATGGAAACCTGTGACTTCATAGCCCTTATATCTACGACATGCCAGTTATTCTCATTTAATAAGGTAATGAATCATGATGTCAGAGATTGACAATATGAGGTTGGTAGTAGAAAGTGAAAGCACAGTGTGTAGTTTAATGAGCAGTAAATATACCCTAACTGAAGGGGGTATTTATTTTTTTGTCTTTTAAAATACGTTTATACTTCATTTCATTCAAAAATTGAAAGATAATACCATCTTTCAAGTACAGTGGCACAGTAGCGTAGAAATCAAAGCACACTTTGTATAATTCAGCTTTTTAACTAATAGGTCCATATTATTAATGACTTAGGAGGAAGAAAAACTAGTACGTTATTATATATT
The DNA here is from genome assembly GCF_036013475.1 of Columba livia. Taxonomy (NCBI): domain Eukaryota; kingdom Metazoa; phylum Chordata; class Aves; order Columbiformes; family Columbidae; genus Columba; species Columba livia. The sequence goes on along the minus strand of NC_088603.1, from coordinate 117,222,821 downwards.
TTATATAATACGCTCTGTTAGCATTAATGTATTCTTTGTATCTTCATGTAATAGGTACCCCGATGATTTAACTTTGAAAATGCTGTGCCTTCTTTTATTATCTCTGGCTAGCGCTCTGTTAGTGTTTTGTTGTGCTTATCACCTTGCTGTCTAACCGACTCTCACTCCGAAATCCTACAGTAAAGGACAAATAGCGGCGTTTTGCAGTGTATTTTTCAGACGCTGTTGTTGCAGCTGATCCGTACCCTTTGCATTTCAATATTCAAAACTGTTGACTCTCAAAAATGCAAACCCCACCACCTCCTTCTCAGTGGCGATTCTGCACGCTGACGGGGGCATGCCGGGGCTCGTGTCCTGGTGGATTGCTGAGATACCAGCCGGCTTGGTTCAGTGAAGATACCTTCCAGCTTCACTGGTCCATGTCATTTGAAGGATATGTAGTGGTGTTCTGACCACTGAATGCTTACAAGTGTCATGGATGCTGCTAGAATCTGATACCCCTGGTGCTGGGAGCTGCCTCTCCCTGTGAGCAGGACTGTACACAAAAGGGACACAATTTTAGTAGACCTAGATTAGATTCTAAGTTGCGCTTACTTAATGACTTACAGGGTACTCCACGTATCACAATCAGCACGTTTTTTGTTTGTAATAGGTTTGTGTGTCTGTGAAGAGAGTGGTATTTCAGAGACCCCTGACAGTAGTGGAAGAAAACGTACTGTCACTCTCAACTTTAATGTGTGTTTAATGACAGTATCATAACTAGCTTTTCTTGATTGGGCTCTACGGTGGTGGTGAAATTGGACCAAAACTATTTAGAGTTTTTTTGTTTATAAGCAGGCATTAGAACTTACTAAAAATGTTAACATTGGAGATGTTGAAATGCTCTGTGATAGAGAATACAATTGGTATATTTTCATTTTGGGTCTTGAATGATACTCCTGGGAATTTCTGAAGGTCACAAAGGCTGGTCTTTGAATCTTAATAGTTTTAAGATTTCATCAGGCTACCTAAGTGCCTTCTTAAACATGAATGAAGAAACAAAATAAACATACCTAGCGCTATAGAGATTCCCAGACTTGTCCTTCCTATTACTCATAGTTTCTTTAAAGCTGCAGTGACAGGTGTCACTCAGAGAGTTTCTTAAGTTACAGAAGGAAATCTTAAAAGTAACTAACAGTTAAGTACATGTGCAAATAGAGAAAAAATATTAGACAGAAAAGGACTTTAAAACTTTGATTACTTTTTATGTGAGCAATGGTGACCTTGGTAATTTGGAATTTAAAGTTTAATGAAAGGTCATTCACCAGTGATTCACATGTCTTTAGAAAGAGACTAACTATTCCTCCTGTGCTGTGTAACGTATACTGCACAGTACAGTATGGGCCAGTGAGAAATACAAGCAGCACAGTGCCATAGCCATCTGCTTACTGAAGAAATAAGGAGAATTGCACTCAGAATTAGAACTTGCCAATAATTTTTCTGCATTTTTAAAACAAAAATGTATTTTTGTAACACACTACTTAAAGTGTGAACTCATAGGTACGTACATATCCATATGCCACTTTGGAGTACTTTGGAATTTGGGCTATATATATTTCTTTTAACAAAACGAGTGTAATGGGAAGCTCGAAATATGGCGATTCTCCTTTGAAATGTAACTGTAAAAATAGCACTGATTCTTTCTTTAAGCTTATTTTTTATGTGGTAAATCACATGTGCTCACTTTTGCAACGAACACAAGTTTTTGTTCTTGTCAGGGCTGGAGGAAAGCAATTTTGGATCTTAAGAGCCAGTCTGCACACTGTGAATGGAGTTATTTATAAAGTTTGTGCTACAAATGCAGGTCCTACAGCACAAGTGATGCTGGGGCTAGAAGGCACCCAGGTTGTCTTTTGTGCCACAGTGAAAAACACTATTTACCTCCAGGGAGAGCAGATTTTTTTTTCCCATGAAATTTCCCGAAAGAAGGTAACACTTGAACTCCCTCCTGCATTTTTGCAAAATTATTTTTCCAAGTGCAGCAACTAAACAATCATCATTTTAAAAGTTGAGGAATGATGTTCCTGACTTGTGAACCTTGCTGTGCACTCGGAGGCTCAGGACTTTACCAAGGGGGTGGGTTTTTTGGCTCTGATCTGGCATTCAATCAGGTGCTCAATTCTAAGCAAGTTAGTAAATCTGTTGACTTTGATCTCCCTTTTTGACGTTAATGCTGGAGCTTTCTGGCCTCTGTGATCCTCACCTACAGTAGGGCGTCAGCACACAAGCTGCTGTTAAAGCCTCTTGAGGCACAGTCAGTTTTGCCATCAGTAAGAAAAATCCCAGTTGATTTCAGCATGGACTGAATCAGGCCCATTACGGTGACCATGAACACCAGGCTTAAGTGACGTTTGTATGTCCCTAAGAGACACAGGTAACTCTGTGCTGTGTCATGTTTTCTGTCCTTCTGGGAAGAAAATGCATTTAGATAGAGAAGCGTTCATCTTCCAGTTATTTATTTGACTCTCGAGACTTCACCAGAGTATTGAGTTGAATGAAATGCCTCTGTGCTTTATTGGTAATATAATATATTTTATGCAATACATGGTATGTGTTTTCAATTTTTAAAAAAGTCTGGGTTAGAGCATCACCATGTTGCTGGAAAGAATTTCACTTTTAAAGATGAGTGAGCTAGTGAGAATTATTACTGCTTCCATGTTTACTTGCAGCAATGAAAATGGTTAAAAACACATCACTCCTATGAGACGCTGAGCTTTTAACTTTAATTTTGCTTGTACTGATGCACAATATAGCTGTAGACAGAGACCGGAGCATTATGGAAAAGTATTTAAATCACAGGACTTATTATTAAATGTTTTAACCTAAATATTGTGGCTTTTTAATAGAACATTCCTGTGATTTTATGGTTCCGCTTACCTGCAACTATTTACAATGGCTTCTGTTCCAGACAGAGATGCGAAGATAGGCTGGGTGCGGAGAAGCAGCCCCTTACAGCCTGGGAGTTGTTTGTCGGCTGCAGGACACATGCAGCTCTGCTAAACATCCATGGGCGTGTGGGCTGGTTTGCTGGCAGAGCAGCAGGTAGATGTCTGTACAGCTGCATCAGGTACCTGAAGGCAGAGGGGAGTGAGGAAAGGGGAGAGGAGAATGCAGAGAAAGAAAGAAATTGAGGTAGCCCAGGGGAGAAACAGGACATAAGTAGCGGAAGCAAGGAAGTACAAATGAGTGAAAAGGGGAGAGAAGAGCACTTTTGAAGGGAAAAAAGTGAAAGAATAGGATACTACATAGGAAAGGAGACAAGCAGAACAAAAAAAGACCTTGGCAGATAAGAGAGGGAATGAAGCAAAAGAAAAAAACCCTCGTTCTTAGCAGAGGCAGCATCTGTTGTCAATAACAGCTGAGTATTTCAGTTTCTGGTAAAGCTATTTCAGATGTGGGGGAGGAAAAATGGATGGGGATTGAGGAACTGAACTGAAATTCAGTAAGTCGTGGGCAGGAAATATGGAATTAAAAAAAAAAAGAGAGAAAAAAGGAAAATAAAAAGACAAAGAGATAAGAAGGCTAAGCCTGACTGTGCTGTTTCCTGGGTTCAGTAAAGTCCAAGCATTCACAAACCCAGCTGTTTTTCTATACTTTTGTTCCCTGGACTATTAGACCTTGGGGAGATTAGAAGTGCAAATTCTAGTCTTGCTGAAATTAATTCTAGGGGGTTTTATTTTTCTTTAATTTCAGGGAAGAGAGGGTGTCATCCACGCTGTTTAGTGTTACATAATATTGGTGAAAATGACAGTAAATTAAACAGTGACAAGTGATGAAGATGATATGACCCGTTTTCATTTGGTAGGAAGGTGGGAACTGTTGAAGAAGGAAAATGTAAAGTGCTGAACAGTGTGAGATGCTAGTATTTGTGTGGAAGACATATAACAGAGGAGATTATATATTAAATGTTATATATTATATAACAGACGTATACAGAGGAGATTAAAAATTTGAAGAATCCTTGGCAATTAAACAGTTTGCTTCTTAAATGCACTATTTGTCTCCAAATCTATCAGACTGTAGTTAGATTTGAGTTGTTTTTCCTACTGAGATTTCTGTAGGATGTCAGTAGGGCACGTTTGATGGTTGTAAAAATTTGCTTGTTTTTCACTGAAGTACATTGTTGTGTGTTCTGCTGACAGCTGCTTGCCTATCCCTTTGTGATCCTGACACCAATATTTGTATTTTTAACTAATACTTGTACTCATGGTTAATTGCAAGTGAGAAATATTTCAGACCCCAGATTAACATTCGGATAAAAATCATACCTTAAAATGTATGTGAATTAATTATTAACATTTGCATTATGGTGTGGATGAAGTGAATGTGAGGCTCCAGTTTATTTTAGTGGGCTTTGGATCGCGTATTATGTGCCTGAATTAATATGAGGAAATTGTACCTGTGCCAGGACTCCCTCAGCTGAGCTGCAGAAGGAAGACTGACACATTAGAGGCTGTGGGGAAGTGAACCACAGACCTGTAGTCAGTTTAATCCTGGTTAGTCTCACCTACTTGCCTTGCTTGCCTTATGTGCATTCATTTGCCTCTAGAGACAGGCTAGTGCTGAAGTGTAAGTGGAGAAATGTTGAGTATCCAAGAGAGAGGAAGGCTTGGAGCTCAGGTTAGGGTCAGAGGCAGCACTCTTCTCCTAAAAGGACTGCTGTGGGTCAGGACACTCCTTGGGAGCCTCCTTAAAGAGACACGTACATCCTGGCTGGTAAAACCCTTGAGGGCTGCGGTGGCACAGGTCATAGCCAGTTTCTTGTCACAGTTATAGTACTTGTTAGAACAAACATAATTTATGGAGGGCATTTAGTGGCCTTTCTTATGGGCAACCATCTTTCCAACAGCTGTAGATGAAGAAGGGATGCCAAGTACCATGTACAGGTACTTCTCTTCCCCTGCCAGCCAGTGTCCTGGTCAGGGGTACTAGTTGGGATAATCTCCTTTGTAAACTGCCAGCCCCTCCTGATTTATGTCCTTAGGTGACACATGGTCCCAGTACCTCCAGCACCTTCCCCACCTCCTGCCCTCCTTTTCTCCAGAGCTTCAGTTCCTCAAAATCCCCTACTTCAAAGCCTTTTGGTTGTCCAAAATAACTCATTTTCCCTTACCAGCCTGCCTCACAGGCTCCTCCTTGCTCCCGGGCCACTCTGCCAGATAGGGCTCTTCCCGAGATCCAGCCTAGCTGGGCTTCACCTTCCACCTGTTCCTTCTCTTGAATCCTCTGCTGCCATGGCCCCTGGCCCCTTGGTGCCTCTTTCCACCAGGCTCCCTTCCTCACCCACACCAATGCTGACTGCTCCAGACCTCTCAGCTTGGGCTTCCGGAGGCTGCTGTGGCTGGTTGGGCTGTGCTGCTCCTTGGCTTTCTGTCACCCTGCCTCTTCTACCACTTGAAGCAGCTTTAAGTATCTGCATCTGCTTGTCCAAACTCTTTTTCCAAGAGGGGAAATCTTCCACTGGATTTCAAGGCACCTTGTTCTAGAGGGAAAATTAAGTTAAAAAAGATAATATTACTAAGCTGCTCAAACTGAGGGCGAAGAGCCTGGAAAAATGGGAGCTTCTTCCTCAAATGCTGTACTTAAGCAAAAATTCCCACTTCCACCACCTGCAACTGTCTGTGCAGCTCCTTACAAATCCTGAAAGAATGGAGCTGACTCCCATGAGGTCCTGTGCTGTTCTTGCTCATGCTTTGGCAGCACAATCCAGGACTGTCCTGTCAGGGAGAACGTAGGTCACACGTGGTGCAGAGTCTTCTGCATAAGGAAGTTCCCTCTCAAACAAAGTCCTCTTGGTATGAATTATATATGTTTTACAAATGGAGTGTGCTGTAGAATGACAGTGAGCATCACACACACCTGTCTTGACTGCCTGTGTGTCCTATCTGAGGCTTCTCTATTCACTCTTCGCCTGATGTGCATCCCCTTCATGTGGAGAGAGGAGATAGAAAGGAGAGGGTCTTTGAAGGCACGTTGTGGCCTGGAGTCACTATAATTTTCTCCTTATGGGAGAAGAATACAGAGGTTCTGACTCTGTAACTGCTGAGCAGTAAATGGAACAGAGCTGAGACAGTGTAATTGTTTGGATTTGTACTTGAAGAAAAAGTACGGCAAGCCTTGGGGACAAGTGGAGTGAGTAAAGCAAACGTAGAACACAAAATCGACAGAAAATAGTTGACTGGGAAAAAGGCTTTGGTTCTGTTAAACTCACATTATGGAAAAAATCCTCATAATGTGTACAAACACTGTTTTATCTTTTCAAACAGCTCCTGCTTTCTAAAAATCAGAGCAGTTGTCTAAATCACAACAAAGTTTGTTATCCTTTGCAAAGTATAGCCTTCATAGATTGAGCAGGAAGCTAATAGGAATCCTGAATTAAAGTTGTGAGCTGGACTTCACTGCTCTGTAAACATTTCTCCTGCTGATTTTGGTGAAACAGATCCTGTCTGGTATTACAGGTTCACCAAAGGACCATCTAAAGAAATTAAATATGAGAAGTTCATGTTCATTAGTAGATACTTTCTGGCATCATTTTTCATATTTGCTGCCTCCCTGCAATTTTCTTTAAAGACTGTCATGCCTAGTACTTAGTAGTCAACACTTCTTGCTGTATTCTTGGAAAGCAGACAATAAACTTTGAGCAAATATTATCAGCTGCCAAATTCAGTGGAAGCAGACGGTTCGCAATGAAACTGGAAGTAAGTAGAAGTTGGTGGCACAGTTGGTTCTTTCTGCCTTCCCTGACTGCTGCCTCCTTTTAGGAAAAAAAAAAAAAAGCAGTGGAAAAGGTGACCAGTCATAGTTTGGGTGACACAGCAGCAAGTTGTGTTTCTTCAACTCGGTTTCCTAAGGAAAAGAAGCCTCAGCTGGGGAGAACAAAGCCTCTGATGCAGAGACATCCTGTCATCATGGGCATATAGAATTAAACAAAAAAAAAAAAGAGGACCTTCTTCAATTTTCACAGTCTGAAAATCAAAAAGAAAACTTGGTTGAAATTTCCTAGGGGAAAAATGAGGATTTCACCACCCTGAAGCCTTCTATAAACACTTCCTTTTTACCATCTGTGTCTAAAACAAACAAAAAATCCCACAAAAGCAAACAAACCCTGACAGAAAAACAACAGAAACAAACTAACAAAAAACAAGGAGGTGGGGAAGGGAAAGCAAATTGCAAAAGCATCCAGCTTTGACGTTGTCTTTAGTTTTATTTTTGAAAGTGCTCAGGATCAAGGGAGTTTCTCTAAGGTTTTTGAGATCTTCCAACAGTATGGAAAATCAGTTGTTCGCATAGTTTTGCCATTAAGATTCATTACATGGGAGGTTTTGTGACTCATTTACCAACATAAGCTTTGCTAGTAAAATTCCTTTGATTCAAATCCCTTACAATGTTTCAGACAAGTCACTGTGTGGCTCGTAAGGATATCTTCAGCATTCATATCTCAGTGAGACTTGTTTTCAAATGATCTGTTTGTGTAGATATTGTCACTATAGAAGTACTGTTCATGATCTCACATAGGCAACACATCTATTAAAGCCTGTCTCAACTATAAGGAACAAGCGTTGTGTACTAATACAGCAACCTTGGCAGGACTCCGTACGGGAAAGCTACTGAGCATCTTTCTGGGGAGCTGCACCAGTCTCCTGTCAACATGAAGAATAAACTGGTAATACAAGGAGACAAAAATGAGAAGGACATTCCTGTGTGTTCCTCCCAAAGCAACGCTGGTGGTAGATGCCACTCTTCCAGTATAGCTGCCCATCCATAAGCTGCCAATTAGTTCAGAGGCTTTTGTGCCAAGAGGCAAGGAACATTGCCTTTAGAAATCTTCCAGCTAAAAGAATACTCTAACTCTTGAATATTTACTTAGAGACCATTCCACATTAGAAATGGCAGTGGTATTGGATTCAGAAAGAAAAATTGGGTATTCAGAGCTCCATACAGATTATAAGTTATTTTAATATAGGGGACGGAAAATCACCTGGCAAATGTAGGAATAAAGGAGACATGAACTTGTCAGGTAACTTCGCAACAGCTGAGTGTGGCCTGTCAGACAAAAGGTTCACTTACCCTTAGATTTCTGCTTTTTAGATAGAGGCAAAAAGGGAAGATTGTTGGAGCAAACAGTGACTTTCCTTTTTTTTCTATGCATTTATTATTTTTTTTTTTTTAATAACATGGGACAAAGAATAAAATTCTAGTGGATTCAGAGGACAAAAACAACAATCAATGTCTGCAGCAAATCATTCCAAACTTAGTATTTATATTGCTAAACTTCAGTCTGTCAGTGGTCAGCAACATGTGTTAAGCGAGCAGGAGAGCGGGTGTCTCTTGGGCATCACCGAACCTCTTCAGTGAACATTATGGTGAGCTCTACTGCAAAGGAAGCTTGTGCTTTGAGTCTTCTGCTAAGCATGCACTAAAGTGAATTATAAGACTCATTGTGAGGTATAATATTAATAGAAAGTTTTTTCACGTTCTTTCAAGTGTGCCTTGGGCAATAGATGTGCCATAGAAGACTCAGAAAAATCTGGTCATAAAGTGACATTCATACATTCAGCATATTTTTGAACATATTTTGTACCTAAGAACTAAATAATTGCTTGGTCATAATTCGCAAGAGACCTCCACCTGCTTTAAGTTTTGACAAAATTGAGATATTCTTTTAGGTCTGTACTTTGCCCATAAGAAGAAAGATATTACTGGTGGGTCAGAGTTTCAGCACATGTCTGACCTGCAGGACTTGGTCTGGTAAATGTGAGGTCTCATATCCTTCCCCTGGCAGTGCTATAGGGTTAAGAGATTCTAGATAGCTATTCACCTATAGATTGTGATGTCCGTTAATTCATTTATTGTGATAACAAAACCTCGCAAAATTTCTCCATCCAAAATAATTTTTACATCGCATCTTCTGGCTTTCATCAGGTTCATAGTTAAATTCCTGGGTAATTATACTTCCTGTCTATTAAACATGTGTTGCCAGTCATGGCTGTCTTTGCAGTCAACCGCAGAAGCCAAAATCCATTGAAATAAGCAGTCTTCATGTGACAGTTTTGTTGCGCTGAAATGCCTATCCAGAAGTGGGGAAGGTGACTGTCAAAGATCTCATCACATGTTCTGTGATGGCAAAACAGTTTCTTCAGTCACGGGTAAATGGATGCTTGCAGCATCAGTTCAGATTTGCAGACTGCAGCTAGATTCCCCATTAAATTTTTATTGGACACAATGCTCCTTCAGATGCTTTTTTAGAAGAAAAAGGTTGCGAAGGACTGTTGTGGTTTCTGAAGATTAGATTAAGTCTTTAGAGATAACAAACAAAAGGTCTTCAACTGAACTGCTGATTGGGACAGTATATTTGTGTCTTTGTTACCTTGAGATCAGTATCTAAACCTCACTGCAACATTTTGGTTAATATGGACACTTTTTCTGACATTCTTGCTACTTCTTATTTTGACAGTACCACTATGTGTCAGCCACCGGTTTCTCAGATCCTTTGATGTAATGAGATTGTGGATTTAAGTAAAATTCACCACTCATTCACCTGCTCTTGCTGGACCTGGGCTGGTTTTCTGGCTGTTTTTGTTTGCACCTGAGTTCAGTGAGCAAACGCCTCAAGTTCAGTTTGGCTGTGCTGCGTTTGAGGTCAGCACTCAAGGCTTCCCATGTCTGTGAGAGCCTTGGTCTGAACCTGGCTCACTCCATAATCAAAGCCATGGTGATAACCTATATTTAAAGAGAATCAGTTATCCAGATTTTTTGTTTTATTGTAGCCCTGAGTTAGAGGAAAGTATAGTTGGATAGTCTTTTTTTCAATTGTTTACCATGATCACCTGTATGTCCAAGACGCACCTTTCTTACTGATCTGTAACACTACACCGAATGCATTAAGAAACACAGGACTATCACATCATCGTTTTATTCTTTCTATTTCTTTGCATTCACTAATGCAAAGGGGAGCTTTATTGCATTGTTTGAAACTGGAAGAGTCTGGAGCCAGCCTGTTGTTTGAGGCTTGTTTTCTTGCCAGCCTTGGTAGAATGAACTTCTACTAATTGTCCAGATAAGGAAAACCCATCAGTGCAAGTTTGATGGATATGCTAAGAAACAATATACAGTAAGAGTATTTCCCATTCATGCATTTTCCATTAACATAAGATTATCAAGGTTGCAAAAGAGCTTTGGGTAGGAGTGGTTGTCAGGAGTATTGAGCTCTGTTTCTGTCTTTTCTGCTGATACCTTATGAGTTTATAAACTCTGTTGAGCTCAGCATCTTGCCCTGTGTATTCGCAGTTAGTTTAGACTATGGGCTAGTGACCAGAGTTTTAGAGCTGAATCACATCTGCTGCTACCTTTGAAGTGAGCAGGATTTAGATATGTTGATGGGTATTCGACATCTCTGAAAATGAAGCAACTTTCATGAGTTATCGAATTCCGAGGTTGGTGTGCCTGAAGGAATTGTACAAATTTGAAAATATTGACTTTAAAATACACTTTGGTTTCCCGTCTTCCAAGTAGACAAAATAAATTTCCCATCACATGGGGTACCCAGGAACTTAATTAAGGTGAATTAAGTGGTTTAGAATCTTTGCAGAACAAGATCTGTAAAGTGTGTATGTAATAATAGCAGCAACATGTATGTTCATCAGTGAGAACTTGAGTTTTGTATTCTAGGTATAATAAATGCTTTTGGAATAAGAGATGGATAAGTTTATCTGAGCTTTTTGCCATGACATCAGCCTGCCAGGTCATGGCTAACATTATTTTAGCCTTCCCTGACCACGACCCACAACTGTTAATTGAACATGAGATGATAATAATAGCCTTGCTAGGGACACTGTGAACCACAGTATGTAACAGAATAGTATATTATACTGTGAAATAATGACTATGAAAAGGGAGTGTTTCAGATACAATGCACAGCGTTTCACGTGGTAATGTTGAGTTATCTGAACAGCAAACATGTAGTAAAGCAAGAAAAGGAGAAACTTTACCTTGCTAAGGTATTACACGTATTTCTAAATCCTGACTTCATTGTAGTATTTCACTGAATTACATTTTTATTAATATTTGGAAAAGTCTTCTGCATATAAGCAGTGATAATTTCCATGTCTCTCATATTTTAGAATGTATTTTAAGATTTTAGCAGTACTACTTGGTGCAATATGAAACACAAATATAATAGATTTTTTTTTTTTTTTAAACCTAAAATGTAGCAGTTCACACCGAAACTTAAAAATAAGAATTGGCTCCAAGAGAACACATCACTTTAAAATATTCATATCTTTAGTGACTGTATTGTCTTTACTTGGTTCACTGGGAGAGCTTTCAAGATAGTTTAATTAGATACTTTGAGTAAAAGAACCCACCTCTTCTTTGCCATGTGAGAGTTCCCTGTTCTTTTGGTGGAAACTGTGCTGGCTATTAAGCTCTTATTAAACTTTTTATTAAGGGCTTCTGTTCATGAAACATCCCATTTTAAATGTGTAGAATAATAAATATTTTTAAACATTCCCATGTAGCAGTGCTGCTCCATCTCAAGAAACAGTAGCTTCTCAGATTGTTTAGCTGAAAAAGTAATGTTAAGGATAGTTGCAGCTGCCAAAGTCTGGAAACTCGGAGTTACATCTGACATTTCATTCTTCACTTTAGCTATTGAGCCTTGGCCATTCATTGGTATTTCACAGTGCTTTGGAGTTAGAAGGGAGTTTTACAGATGAAAGATGAAAATCAAAATAAACTCCTTTATCAAGCAAACCTTGCAAGGGCATTCTGAATTTTACAATACACAGGGAGTTGATTGTGATATAACATACAACACAAGAGGGTTGGAATAAACAATTTATTCTCTATCGTTAGGGATGACCATGCATAACTGACTTATGGCTCTGGTTTGCTCTGCCACTTGTTACGTGTGCAGTCATCCCTAACTTCATACCAAAAATAGTTTATCGTACTCCTGTGTTGCATAGTTTTTATAAACTGTTCTCTCATTAAAAACTTCACTGGGATGCTGGCAACACTTCTGAAAAGCTTTGCCCAGAGCTTGGTCTCACTGAATGGAGTTGGTGCTGATGGCGACCATGAGATGGTTCCTGATATCCTGTGCAGATGCAGTCTGCTGGGCAGGTAACCGTCATCATTTGACAGTATGTAGCAGGTTCAGCGCAGAGGTCAAAGGCTGGCTTGTCAGAAAGATTGAAGGACTCCAGGGGCTCGCCCCAAGTTAGGAGCAAAGCAGGGGGGCAGGACAGCAATGGGAGAATGTTGCAGTGTCACTGCTGCCCCTGCAGTGAGGGCTTCTTTTCCTCCCCTGTCAATTCAGGACCTTCCCTGGGCCCTAAAGCCTTTCAAAACCAAACAAGGCCATCTGCCAGATAATTCCCTGACCATCCTTGGGATAGATGTCTCTGCAGTCTGTAGTTGTCTTTTGGATAGCCATTTTAAAAGGTTTTATACCTAAGCATTGTGTATATTGAGCCTTCAGCTGCCTGCTCCCTTCCTGAAGGAGGTTACTTTTGGGTAGTGCATGTCTACAGCACAACCTCGATCATTTTGCCCAGTCTTCACAAGAGAGGACAGAATCCTGATACAAATGGAAGTTGTTGGGTCCCCAGCACTCGTTCTAGGTAGCAGTTGGAGCGAAGCCGCTGGTGTGCCTTGGTAGCAAAGCACCTGCTGCCAGAGTGCACTGCTGAGCTTGGAGCTCCCGAGCAGTGGTTTGACCCTGCCACGTGCAGTTGGGGTAGTGGGCTTTGGTTTGTGGCATTCTGTACCTTTCTTGGTGAGGAGCATTTGCTGCAGACTGACACACAGACTGCTGCAGTGGTGGTGTTGTGCTTGGAAAGAAAATGTTGGTGCTTGACAAGGGTGCTTTCCATCAAATGCGTGGTCCCCCTGCACATTCATTCGTGTCGATGCATGTTTTCTGGGCTACGTCACCTGCCTACTAAACAGGAACATTTTGAGCACAGACCTTTATTTCAGCATTTTCACACCCGAGCTTAGTATAACTGATGAAAGTTCAATTATATGTGAAGTGACTATTAAAGCATCAGGGCTCATCTGGGGGTCTGGGCCTCCCCTCCCCTTTTCGCTTACAATTGTGCTTAATCCCTTAATGTTGCAAAGAAATGTACATTCATCAGGTGGAGCGTTGGAGGCCGGGGTGCAGATAACCGCTTTTACTGCCTATGAGACATTGCAGTCCTGTTCTTAAGAACTGCCAGGCAGATTGGGAATCACGGTCACGGTTAATAGCAGCGAATTGCCAGCTCTTGATGGGTGGGTAGTCACTCCTTTCAGTGGTTGCCCCCTGGGGGAGAAGGTAGAAAAACAGAGGGAGGGAATTAGAGTGACTTTGCACAGTTGAGCAGGTTCATGCCGCTGGATCAGTGGCAAGCATTGGCAGGGCTCCACTCTGGGGAGGCTCACAACAACATCACAGTCTCATTTTTACCAATTGGTGTTGCTATAGCCAGTGGTGCACAGGGGGAGAGCAAAGAGAAGGAGGGGAAGCTTGGGGGGGGAGAGTGAAAGCAAGAGTCTGGACTAAATTAAACAAACAAAAGTGCTTGTAAGTAGCATTTAACCCATAGCCATTAGCCCAGTGCTGCTAATTGTACTAAACAATATATCTGAAGTTCAGTGTGTGATTAAAGAGTTGGCTCACAAACTCTCTGCATAACCTTAATTTTTTCAAGGTTCTTTGAGTGTAGAATGGCTTATAATAATGATTTTGACTAATACGATTTTTGACATGCAACTTTAATGCTTAACCTTAGTACAACTCCAGAGCATTTCATGTGTATTCAGCTGTAAAGAGTGATGATTTAAAGGGATAATATAAGAAAAAGGTCGTTCTAGAATGAACCTCTAACAAATTGCATAAAGGAAGCTTATTATTCCATGAGTAGAGAGATATGCAGCTTTTCTGATCATTTTTCTGCTTGGTTCAAAAAATTGTTGAGACATGATTGGGGAAAGAAACACAAAAAATGAAATAGAAAACTGCAAGCAGCGAATATTCTTTTGATGGTTATGATTTTGTTGCCACTAAAAATACCCTCAGTAATGTGGTTGTTCATCTTTCCTCTTGTTTTGGGTGAAGAATTCGCTCCAATAAGAAAATGCTGTTATTGGTTGGAGGATTGCCTCCCGGACCTGACCGGCTACCCAGCAATTTGGTTCAGTATTACGATGATGAAAAGAAGACGTGGAAAATACTGACAAGTAAGTGGTTTATTTTGGTACAGTTGTCTTGATGAATTTAAAAACATGGTTAATCAAATTAGACACTTTATTGATTTGTTTCTCTTCAGAGATTTGTTTATGTATCACAAGGGGCTTCACAATGGAGCAATAAATTGAGATTGTAGAAGATGTTAATTTTATAATAGGATAGGCCTAAATTAACGTTGGCTTAAAATCATTCCAGTAAGTTTTTTAAGTCAGCTTGTAAGTCTTTCTTTCTGCGACATGAATACGTGCGTATTTATGTACATATGAATAAAATCTGGTTTAGGAAAAAAAAAAAAAAAGACAATATTTGAGACAGTTTTCTCCGAGTCAGATCACTGGTAAGCCACAGTACTAGAGCACACCTTTGTTTCTCTTTTGCATTTTCATTTCCTTCTTCCAGCTTTATCTGTTGTCCGCAATCATTAAAGAAAGGTTTTCTCTGTACTGCCCTGCGTCCATTGCTGACAGAAGCCTTGGTGGAATTTATCAGCTACAGCAAATGGTGCACAGAGGCTCCTATCACAAAATTATTTCCCACCTTCTTTTAAAGGTTGATTGTGTTTTAGAGTAAGTATTTTGCCTCGAGCATAGAGATTTGGAACTTATTGTTATGTTGGTTGCGATTCCCAGTCTGGGTTGGTCATGGAATCAAATCATAGCTTCTTGAGTGCAGCAGGCTGTGTGTACATTAGTCCCCTTGTGGCTAAACTGGCTGCATTGGTCAATAAAACTAAATTTTAACTGTCAAAATTGCCCAAAGCAGTATAGATAAAATAATAAATGAGCAATTTTGATCCATGAATCAAAGCCATACTTCTGAAACTGGACAACTGGTAAAACCTGGATTTCCTAACAGATGTGCTTTTTTTTTTTCCCGGTAAAATACATTTTAGAGAGTTCTGTTCTTCATCTCGTATCCAAAGCCCTCTAATGGGATACAGCCACTTCAGTATTATTTGCACAGGTTAGGATGAAAAAGAATTAAGAGGACTGCTGTGATGCAGGACTTGAAATGATGCCTTTGCAAATTGCTTTCTCCCATGGAAAATTTAGGAGCCTTTCTCAAAGCACTGCAACATAAAGACTGCTTAGGTATAGATGCTCTGGACTAATAGTTGTATGAATAGTGGTATGAACTGTACATTAGAAAAGTGTACAGCATCTGTACTAGGGAATATACTATGCTTCACATTTTTCAGAGTAATGAGATATAATACTCATGTCTGTCTTCTGCTTCTAAGAAATTTATGAATATAGTAAATCAGTGAAAAATCAGTGTTAAGGTAGAAATGTTCAGGTTTTTTGAATTTGTTGTGTCTACTCCAGTGGCTCACCAGGAGAGACAGAAGAAATCTATCTTATGCTTCAAGATCTGAACTCTCCACATAATTAAAGTAAAAAACTCTATTCTGAACCTTACACATCTGTAGATAGGTCAGATTTTTTAAGAATTAATTTACGCAGTTATTGATTACTTACATTGTGATGATTCCCCAAGACTGTGGGGAACTGGACCTGGAGGCGTGATACCTAAATGCTCTGCTAAGAAGTCCATCACTAGTATTTGCATAACACCACGTTCTGTGGTGTTGTTGAAAGATTTTTCTGAATGATTTTATGTGATTGTATCAAAAGAATGTAGTCTTTATTACCTCTAACAAATAGTAAACAAAAATTCTCGTTCCAGTCTGGTTACTGTACATAACCTTCTGTGCTGTGATTAAAAGATAATGCTTCTGTTACAGCAAGCTCATGTTCAAGCTCTTGGTTCTCAGCACTGAAAGTCCTAGAGGTCCCAGGATCTGTCTCAGTGTTGGCTGAGACAATGGCTGTCAAATACATAAACCTTTCATAACACAAGTCTTAGAATACCCCCTGGAAAAAGATGTCCTCTTGTCCTGGACTACTGTTCAAGGAATGTGGAGGAGAATGCTTGTCTATTCACACTGAAAAAGACTAAATGTTAGCAAGCATGATTTGTTAGAAAATATTATTACTACTTACTAACTGGTAGGAACAATTTTTTTTTAAAGTTGAAATAGGAGTTTAAAGTATCCACTACTTTATTTTCTAACTTAATTTAAGAAAGGATAGGAAGTAGAGACAAGTTGGAGTAGAACTGCTGTCCTGTCCTTTGCATGAAATGTTGAAGGACTCTACAGCATAAGAGCACAGGGACTTGAAGAACTGTGACCAAGCAATTTTAGGGAGGACCACAAACTAATCTCCTTATAACATGGTGCTAGTTCAGTGCAGTCATGAACATACTATGACATTTACGGTGTGTGGGAATTTAAGGACATTGTTCTATCTTTATTTTACATGTACTTTTTGCAATTTAGGAAGAAGGACATTTATTTCCTTCTTTTACCCTTTTATCTCTCTCCCAGTCCACAGTTTTGGAAAATAATTGGTCAGTTTATTCTTATCAGAGATATACAATCAGCAGTGAAAGAGGAGGAATTTTTTTGTTTCTTTTTCACTTGTTTAGACGGTACTGTCAGTCCTAAGGTTGCAGTTCACTCCCATCTCATCAGTGCAAATGAGGAGTTTGCTCCCTAGTGAGCAGGGACAGAACAAAAACCATGTCCTGTTCATGAGTTTCTGTGATGGGAAGAATCTCAGTACTTGTAGTCTGGTATTTTAGGTTGTTCTGTCTTACTGTCGCCTTAGGTGCATTTAATTTCCTTGTGTACAAGCAAACATACATCCCTCCTGAGTCTGTACTGGTACCAGACGGCTTAATATCTTAATCAATGACATAAACAGTGGGATCGAGTGCACCCTCAGCAAGTTGAAACCAAACTGAGTGGTGCAGTTGACACCCCTGAAGAACAGGAATTCATCCAGAGGGACCTGGACAAGCTTGGGAAGCGGGCCCACGCGAATCTCATGAGGTTCAACAAGGCCAAGTGCAAGATTCTGCACCTGGGTTGGGGCAACCCCCAGTACCAATACAGGCTGGTGGGAGAAGGGGTTGAGAGCAGCCTTGCTGAGAAGGACTTGGGGGTACTGGTGAATTAAAAGCTGGACATGAGCTGATGATGTGTACTTGCAGCCCAGAAAGCTGACTGTATACGTTGGGGAATGACCTATTAGAGAGCAGCACAGGGGAAAGGGACCTGGGGTCCTGGTGGACAGCAGGATGACCATGAGCCAGCACTGTGTCCTTGTGGCCAGGAAGGCCAATGGCATCCTGGGGTGTATTAGAAGGAGGGTGGTTAGTAGGTCGAGAGAGGTTCTCCTTCCTTTCTGCTCTGCCCTGGTGAGACCACATCTGGAATATTGTGTCCAGTTCTGGGCCCCTCAGTTCAAGAAGGACAGGGAACTGCTGGAGAGGGTCCAGCACAGGGCAACAAAGATGATGAAGGGAGTGGAGCATCTCCCTTATGAGGAAAGGCTGGGGGAGCTGGGGCTCTTTAGCTTGGAGGAGACTGACGGGTGACCTTATTAAATGTTTGCAAATATATAAAGGGTGAGTGTCATGAGGATGGAGCCAGGCTGTTCTCGGTGACAACCAACAGTAGGACAAGGGGTAATGGGTTCAAACCGGAACACTTAAATTTGAGAAGAAACTTCTTCTCAGTGAGGGTGACAGAGCACTGGAACAGGCTGCCCAGGGAGGTTGTGGAGTCTCCTACTCTGGAGACATTCAAAACCTGCCTGGACACCTTCCTGTGTAACCTCATCTAGGTGTTCCTGCTCTGGTAGGGGGATTGGACTAGGTGATCTTTTGAGGCCCCTTCCAATCCATAACATTCTGTGATTCTGTAATTCTGTGGTATATCCTGGGCTGCACCAAAAGCAGCAAGGCCAGCAGGTCAAGGGAGGTGATTCTGCCCCTCTGCTCTGCTCTGGTGAGACCCCACCTGGAGTTCTGCATCCAGCTCTGGAGCTCTCAGCACAGGAAAGACATGGACCTGCTGGAGAGGGGCCAGAGGAGGCCACAAAATTATCAGGGGGCTGGAACACCTCTTGTAGGAGGACAGGCAAAGACAGTTGGAGTTGTTCAACGTGGAGAAGGCTCTGGGGAGACCTTATTGCAACTCCCTCACATACCAACAAAAAGCCAGGCTTTGTGCTTAGAGGCTTGCTGATCCAATGTGGCTGTGCACAGAAATTCCCCTTTCCCTCCTCCAAACCCGTCTACATTAGTCGTTTTCTGCTCACTGTACCAGTGGCATTTGAGCGTAGGGAAAGTGTGAAAGAAGCTTGCAGACACTTAGTCCTGGGTGCAGTGGCAGGACAATAGAAGGAGATAGATGAGGGGAGACTGAACCTACTCTTGTCACCCTCTGCTGAGAGGGGCCCTGGAAGTTACTCAGCAGAGCCTACAAACCCATTTGAGCAGGAGCTGCTTGCCTGTTGCCTTTTTTCTTCTTGGAGTGGAGAGTGCAGCCACTCAGTTGTTTGTGGCTCTGTGTCCTGCCTTGTGTGATGCATAAGAACAGCAGCAGATCAGCCATCAGAAACTGCAAGCCATGGCACTGCAGCTGGAGCTCTGAAGACAGTTGCAGGTGGAACAGCACAAGCTATCGAGTATGACAGCTCATGGAGTAGCAATCCCATTTTGTTCCCGCTACAAGACTAGATCTATTGGCAGGGGATACTGCCCACCTCTCTCTGCCTGGCTACCCAAAGCACCAAATGTATCAGTACTAATGGCAGTAATTCTAAAGGTATCAGGAAAACAAGTTGCCTTGTTCATAGATCCAGAAGAGGAGGGGAAGTATGCACCCATTTCCAATTTTTTAATGTCATCATCTATAGGCGAGAATGCTATGGCTCAAGAGATTGGTAGATTTTTCACGGTCTAGTATTACTGTGTATTTTTCCTGTCTGGTATTTCTCAGTTGTTTTCTCTATGTTGGCAAGAAAGAATAGAGACAGAGTCAAGAAAGAAAGGAGAAAGTAAGTGGCATTCTACAAACATTTTCTGCCACCTAATTTTACTCGGTGTGGGCACAGTCCTAATGTGAGATTCATAACGTGCACGTTGCTGTTTAATTTGAAACATTGCTTATTGCACAGTTGTGCCTGAGTGAAGTAGAGGCTTTTATAGACTGTATGGTAAAGTACAGTGAGAAGATCTTCACTGTGTGGTTTCTTTTCAGGCTTGCCTACACACGCACAAACACCAGTTTATTTTTTAGCTGGGTGCTACCTGTGTGTCACGTAGCAGCAACAGGCTACCACTGCCTGGTGACACAAACTGAACAGCTGATGGGTGTTTGACAGTACTTAGTAACAGCCAAAGTTCTGCTCTATTAATGAGGTTTCATTATTCCAGGATATTTCGGAATCTTCATAACTACTTGCTGGATGTGGGGCAGTCGGGGGGGTCCCTGTGTCACCACCTCATGCCTCACTGCTCAAAACCAGCCACTGCAGCTTTGGTTTTAATTGCCAGCTACAGCCTTGCCAGGAGTCCTTGTTTAATCATAGAACTCCTTGGGTTGTTCATTTTAACTGCAATGTTTAAGATTAATTAAACTTTAAGGAAGTGAAACAATGTTTTGTTTGTTAGAATTATTCTATAATTATTGCACGTTTCAAAATCCAGAGCCCATAAAGATTTTTGTGCATTCAGAATTGCACAGCTCTCCCAAAAACCCTACTGCTAAGGCAATGATGTATTACTTTCACTTTCATTATATGTTTTTAATCAGAGCATGACTTCACACTAGACAAAGCGATGCTTTATGCATGGTCTCCCTTGTTTTTTGCTAAAATCTTTTGACATGATTAATTTTACTTTAATGCTTTTGTCTTGTTGTAATGGTAAGGATGATGGGTATAAACCAGGGCAAAAAATACATGCTTTTCTGTCATAACGCCTCTAAGCATTTAAAAAATATATTAAATGAAAGAAAAAAATATCACAAGAGACTGATCCAACTGGAATTAAATTTCTTGCTGTGTGAACAGAGAATGCAAGAAATAAATAAAAATGATGCAGTCATTGTTTTATATTTTTTTTGTATTTTTTCCATAGCAATGTATCCATCTGTCTGATTAGAAGCAATGAATAGGAGAGAAATTGTGTCTTACAGATTTCTAGGTATACAGCAAATCCTCCTTTCAATGCAAAATTCCTTTCTCTCGAAAGCACAAAAGGGTAAAACATTAGAAGTGTTACTGAACTCTTACATGGTGTGTTCCATCCATGTGATGCTGCAGCTATAGCAGACCTTTTTTTCATATTGGTATTTTCTTTTTCAGTAAGATGCTAATTGTAACATTTCTTAACCTCCCTCGTTAACCACATAATCTTGGTAAACCGTAGAGAGGGTCCATGGGGCATCAAAATAGTGGCAAATACATGTATGGGCAATCACAAAATCACAGAATGTTTGGCTTTGAAAGGGACCTCTCGAGATCATTTAGTCCAATCCCCTTGTTAAAGCAGGTTCACCTAGAGCAGGCTGCATAGGATCACTCCCAGTCAAGTTTTGAATGTCTCCAGAGAATCACAGAATCACAGAATGGTTGGGGTTGGAAGGTGCCTCTGGAGATCGTCTGGTCCAACCCACCCACTAAAGCAGGTTCACCCAGAGCAGATTGCACAGGAATGTGTTCAGGCAGGTCTTGAACGTCTCCAGACAGGGAGACTCCCCACCCTCCCCAGGCAGCCTGTTCCAGTGTTCTGGCACCCTCAAAGTAAAGAAGTTTCTCCTTATATTCAGATGGAACCTCCTGTGCTTCAGTCTGTGCCCATTGCCCCTCATCCTATTGTTGGGCACCACTGAAAGGAGTCTGGTCCCATCCTGTTGATATCCACCTTTGAGATATTTAGAAGTGTTGATAAGGTCCCCTCTCAATCTTCTCCAGGCTGAACCAGACCGAGCTCTCTCAGCCATTCTTTGTAAGAAAGATGTTTCAGTCCCTTAATCATCTTTGTAGCTCTCCGCTTGATTCTCCAGTAGTTCCTCATCTTTCTTGAACTGGGGAGCCCAGAACTGGGTGCAATAGTCCAGATGCAATCTCACCAGGGCAGAGTAGTGGGCGAGGATAACCTCCCTTGACCTGCTGGTCACACTCACCCTGATGCACCCCAGGTACCATTGGCCTTCTTGGCCACAGGGCACATTGCTGGTTCATGGTTAACTTATTGTCCACCGTGACTCCCAGGTCCTTCTCTGCAATGCTGCTTTCCAGCAGGTCAGTCCTCAGCCTGTACTGGTGCTTGGGGTTATTCCTCCCCAGGTGCAGGATGCTACACTTGCCTTTGTGGAACTTCATTAGATTCATCTCCACTCAGCTCTCCAGCCTGTCCAGGTCTCACTGGATGGCAGCACAGCCTTCTGGTGCATCAGCGACTCCTCCCAGTTTGGTATCATCAGCAAACTTGCTGAGGGTGCACTCAGTCTCTTCATCCAGGTCATTGATGAATATGTTGGACCCAGTATGACCCCTGGGGAACACCACTAGCTACAGGCCTCCAGCTAGACTGTGCTGCTGATCACAACCCTATGAGCTCTGTAATGCAGCTAGTTCTCAATCCATCCCACTGTCCACTCATCCAGTCCCCACTTCCTGAGCTTACCTATGAGGATGTTATGGGAGACAGTGCCAAAGGCCTTGATGAAGTCAAGGTAGACAACATCCACTGCTCTCCCCTTATCTATCCAGCCAGTCTTGCTGTCGTAGAAGGCTATCAGATTGGTACAGCATGATTTCCCCTTGATGAATCCATGCCGACTATTCCTTATAACCTTCTTTTCCTCCACATGCTTAGAGACAATATCCAGAATTAGTTGCTCCATCACCTTTCTTGCCCTTTTTGAAGACTGAAGTGACATTTGCTTTCCTCCAGTCCTCAGACACCTCAGGCACCTTTCAAAGATGATGGGAGAGTGGCTTTGCAATAACATCTGCCAGCTCTCTCAGCATTTGTGGATGCATCCTGTTGGGGCCCATGGATTTATGGGTGTCCAGTTTGCCTAAATGATCTATAACACAATCCTCCTGGAACAAGGGAGAGTCTTCCTTTCTCCAGACTTTCTCTCCTATCTCTAGGGTCTGGGATTCCTGAGGGCTGGCCTTAGCAATAAATGCAATAATGCATTTATGCTTAGGGCTTGCACTGGGTTTGGATTTTTGTCCATTGTAAAAGCCAACATCACTGTCCGATGAGAAGAATGACACAGGTGATATATTTGGTTAGGAAAGACAGGGAAATGTCCAGAAGGTTGCCAGACTGAAGAGTTTAGTTGGAATGATCAGCATCTAATTTCTGGTTACCTCTTTCCCTAGTTATCCCTTAGTCTTATTTTAGTTATCTTGACCTTCCTGCCCTTTGCTAGGTATATTTAAGTCTGCTGTGTTTGGTCAATGTGTAAGGACAAAATCAGGCACTTTGATTTCCTTCTCCATCCCTTTCCTTCACGCCAGCAGCAATCACACAGTATCAGGGAGCTGTCATTTATTTGTCTTCCTCTGACTCACTGATCATAACAAGCAGCTGGTAACCTTTTCATCCTCAGTGCTCTGATAAAGGCAATCCGCCTGCTCCTTCCTTTCCCAGGTTGGCTGTGCTTTCATTTTTACATGAGGTGGTCTCCACTGCAGGTAGTCTGGTCTGAATACATCTTTTTATTTCTGTCATCTTGACTTTTTTAAATTTCCCTTGAATATATTCTATGACAGTGCAGCCGCCTTTGCAGTGGTCTTCCATCATTCATTTTGAATGTCAGCCAGCACTTAGGCATACTAGTGGTTCTAGAAACCCTTTCAGCATCATTACTGATGTATTTTATCCACAGGAAAGTCAAGTAAAAGGAAGGTAGAATGGTTTGCTTCATGTCACAGTCAGCATAAGAGACCCTGGGTCACTCTGCTCCCCAGCCTACATTACCTCTGCTGGAACAGGTTATATTTTGTTCTTCTCTGTTTTCTGTGACAATTCCATGGTGCTTAGTTGTATCAGCATTTCCCGTACAGGATGATACTTTGTCCTTCCCGGGCAAATTACTAACAAACTCCTGTTTCTCTGTTTTTCTGAAGTGGCTTTGGAGCCACCAAACACTTCTTGGTCCTTCATGTGTTGGAGTGCTCTATCCAGTTTTCTCTTTTCCAGGCTGCTTACTTGCAAGACAAACAGTACGATTTATATTCTCACATGAGAGGTTCTTGGGAGAAATTTCCAAAGGCTTAAGTACCACTAGATGCCTAGCACATATGGAAATGTTACGTTGTTTAAGTAAATAAATTAATCCACTGTAGAGCTTTTACTTTTTAGAAGAATAACAGTGTGTTAGAAACAAAGGTTTCCTCTGTCAATTTAACCCAAATCAGTTGGTAACTGAATAAAAGAAGTGCTGCTTGCAAAAGGTGAGTTGAGTCAGACGGACAGGTTCTCTTGACACGTGCCACTTGTAATTTCTTCCCACTTTCTTTTGTCACTTGTGAGGACAGTGCACACTTAGGTTAATCAAAAATACATCTTGATGAACACTTCTTGGCAGCACTGATGAATTTCATCTCTTCTTCTCCATTTATCCAGCAGCCTGGGATGCTGCAGCTTCTGCTTCAGTGCTGCGTCAAGCATGGTTTCAGCACTGCATTGAAAAGCTTGAACAAGCCTTAGCGTCTTGCTAAGCAGAAGCCTTCATATTAACCACTAGACAGGTTTAATAAATGTGGTAGATATATGTAGAAGTTGTACAAGTACATGTACACATATGCACATGATTATATGTATCTTCTTTCTTAAACAAAATCACTAATTTTAAACAGAAATTCCATCCGGGTTTTCCATCCTTATATTTAAACCCTTTTAAGAGGTTCAAAAACAGGAAAATATAGTCACAAAAGAAGAGGGATTCATCCACAGAAAAGTTGACTGGTATGACTATCCAACTTTAAGCTTGGATTTAAGAGATTAATTCAAGGTGGTCAGACACATTGCCAATAAGCCACATGTTTTACACATATAGGGAAGTGAGCACATAGAAGTAAGAAACAGAAATATAGCAAAGAGTCTTTTTTACGTGTGACATACCAGAGGTTAGCCACAGCTCCTATTCTGAGAATGATGCAAGGGAATTCAACCATGCAAGTGCCATTAATGGTGCACGCCTGCGTATCTAAGAGCAAGACAGAACTCTAAGAAGGAGTGAAAATGTAGCATGTTCTCACAGTGAATGCTGTATTTGTGCATTAAATATTGCTTTCTTCTGCACTGCCGTTTGAGATAACTTTCAAGAAATGTCAGCCCTTTTTCTGTGCATTTTTCTCTTTGATTACAATGTTATTAGCTTCTGCTTTTACACAGGTGTTACCTGACGGTGTGTGTCTTTTGTGATAACCTCCGTACTTTGTACCTCCTTTGTAAGCGTGGTGTCTTTGATTCTGGATAGCTTTTTTTCTTCCTGTATTTCCAGTCCCTTTAAATCTTGCTATGCTGTGTCTTTGAAATGGCTGGTCTCGCCACTGTGTCCAGTCTGTTTGTGCTGAAGGCCTCAACCGTGTTTCAGCTTCTCTTGTCTACTTTCTGCCCTTTCTTATGGACTTTTGAATACCCATGTCTCTGGATACCAGGCTGTTCATTTTCTTCTGCATATACAAAGATGCCTGAATCTACCCACCCTTATCCTCAGAAACTACACTGGCAAACAGTTATTTTTAGGTAGAATCCAAAAGTGTTACCTAAATGTCCTGTTCCTTGCCTGCGCTCAGCCAGGACCGTTTGTGGTTGAAAACCTGCATGGGACGAGAGAGCAGGACACAACCCTGTTCCGAGACATCCTTAGGCAGGGCACTGAGACAGTGCAGAGCTGAGCCGTGGCCGGCTCTGGGTAAGAAGGCAACAGGTGAAAGATGAATTATAGATGATCCATGCCATTTCCACAGCAGATGCTGATGTCAGGCTTCTGCAGAGATGTCTTACAGTGAAAACTGCTGGTTCCTGGAGATGCTGCTCCCTGCTGTATCCTTACAAATACATTAGAACCTTTGACTCAAAACCTTCCTCCTGGATCGCAGAACTTACCTTTTCCTATCTCATATTTCAACTTGGGTTATGTATCTTTACAGATGGCTTGAGGATGACAGTTCCATTTTGCACTAAATTCTACAGCTTTGTTCCAAGGCAAAACGAAAACAAATTCCTTCAAATGTTTTTGCAAAACCAGAGTTGTATCAGAACATCCCGTTTCATCTCAACATCTCTTGCGGGCTGGGGAAGAAGCTGGCAGTTGAGGTTCAAGTCCCTGCTTTGCTTAAGTCAGAGTACAATTTTTTAACTTAGGAATCCCACATATATGTCTCAATGGGTATTACACAGTACCACCAAAGTTTTGTCCAGCTTGGCAAGGCTCACTGCAAACTGGAAACTGCATAGCTACAAATAACAAGCTGCTATGACTTCACAGGTAAACCCTGGTGATCAGCAGAGCATAGATCCACAGGCTTATTGCCGTTCTAAAGAATCTGCAACATTTCGAACCATCTCAGCCTATGGACGTTGTGTCTCTGCTATGAACACACATATCCTGGTCCAGTAGGAACTGGGAGCTACATTGTCCTGTCTTCTGTCCAAAGCAAGTGTCTCACCTGGATAGATACAGATTTCAGTAAAGTCACCTAATTTCTAGGGAAAGGAAGTATCATCAAAAGTGTTCTCAGCAGATCTGTTTGTGTAGGTCCATTAACACTATTTGGCCACTGTCTCTAAAAAATCAACCATCTGGAATAACTACCGTGAAAAAATTGTGTGGCATTGTGTGAATTTAGTACTCACTGCAACCATGGCTTTCTGTTTCTTAGATGATTTCAGGTAAAATTTATGTGTTTATTCTCATCTAGTTACTCTGGGATTTATGTAGCCTTAATGGGAGGTAGGCATGTATGGAGATGAAAATGAATTCTGGTGTGTTTCTAGTTGCTTACTTTAGAAAGAGCTCCCTTTTTCAGTATCTAATGTGTTATTTTATTTATGTACAAATGGGTTGCAAACAGGATGGCAAAGGACCACTAGCTGGGCAAAATGTTATCATAAGAAATTCTCATAAAAATCCTCAGACTTTTTTGAGAAATTGGTATATAGTTTATAAACTTTCTCCTCTCAAATGTTCCTAAAACAAAAGGCAGTTTCCTCCTAAGAAGTGTTTTGTGCACAGTTATTTGCAATACAGATACCAGAAGCCTGTCTTAGCTTTCTCAGTTTTGTAAGTGCTATTAGTGTGCATTTTGCATCCTCAAGTTTATTTGCTGTTGTATGTCCTTCCTGCATTGTAGTGGCTCTTTGCAGGGAGTCATTCTCTTGTCAATTTTCCTCTGTTTCCTCACAGCTTGATTAAGTTGTTTTCTCCCTTCCCGTCTCCATCCTTTCCCCCTTCCCTGCTGGCTCCCCTACTCCCTCCCCTATTCCCATACCTTCCCTCTGTTTAAGACAGAAATAAAATTTATTACAGACTTGAGAGAGGCTTTTTCTAAGCTTTCTGTCTCATACCAGGTGTTGTATGAGCTACTGCTTTCATTTAACTGAAGGCTGGAGTATCTGCAGGAACAGACTAATATGTCTTTACAGGGATGGGTTTTGGTATGTTGTTTTGTCATATTTATGTATTGTGATTCGACTCCCAAATGGGGATTGTGCTACTATAGGGTATGCAACTGCAGAATGACTGTTCACACCGAGCAAAAAAGTGTTAACAAATTGAATAGTAATGAATTAACCTGCAGAAAAAGCATTTTGCCCTAGTACACAGAAACCCTGCATAACTAGAGCATATAATTTTAAATGAAGCAGGCTCTAGGAATGCCTCAATGGGTGTGATGTCGACAGTAGCTCATAATTCATGGATATGAATTATGGCTGAATATCAGGAACAAACTTCCTGACATTGAGATCTATTAGGTTGTGGAATAATATCCCGTGGGAAATGGCAGAAATCCCATTGCTTAACATCAGCCTGAGCCCTAGGAAAGGTACAAATTCTGGCCTGGCCTCAGTCTTTTAGGGCAGATGAATTAATTGCTTTAACATAGGCCTTTCCGTCAGTCTAGACGAGTGATGCCCTCTGCCAGGCACGAGCAACAAGGGCAGCTGTAGTAGGAGCCACCTCACCTTGCCCCGTGGCTGTGCCCGTACTGTTTGTGAACAGATCATCCCCAGGCTCAAAAAAAAGAAGTCAGTGGATGAGGGCAAAAACCAGACATAGGGTGGTATTGTCTGTGGCACCTGCAGGAAGCAGTGTGTGAAATAAGCTGGGCTGTATTTTTGGCAGGGTGGGGGCGGCTGGTTTCCATCTGTGATGCCCCGAGCTCACCTGCATCATGTGAACAGCATGTGAGGGCTGAGGTGTGGGAGCAACCCCAGCACCCTAAGCACTGGGCGTGAGAGAGCCCATTCGGGCTTCTTAGGAGGTAGTGAGAGGGACAGCAAAAGGGAATTGGGGTCTTTTCCACAGTGGGAATGTCTGTTTTCCATGAACCCCGGTAAGCCTACTCAGGTGCTTCCTGAGCCCAGCAAACACCCAGAGCTTCCAGTGCCTGATGCAAGCCTGCTGTTTGCAGTAATAAATTATCTGTGACTGAATCATTTCGAAATTTCCCATTTTTTTACAAGTAGATAGTGTATTTAATGGACATGATTTTGGGGGTGGAAGGGAAAGTCTTCAACTCTGAGATGACTAGAGCTAAAACTATTAAATCATGCTCATTTCCTTGTGAGTAAAAACTAAATAGGTGTGAGTGGAGCGACTGTTTTGCAGTGATGACAATAACCAGCACCTTAATGTATATGAGTAAGCCAGTGCTTTGAGTTCTAATTATTAAAAAAAAAAAAGGTTTGACTCCAAAAGTTGAAAGTAGGAGATGGTAAAATGCATCTCCCTAGGTTAAGCAGGAAAGGGGAAAAGTGAGAGAGAGAGGCACTTGCATCACTTTCAGATGGGAAGGCTTGGCAAATTATGTTGTTAGAAATCATTAACATAGATTTAAATTGAATTATGATGATAAGTGATGCAAGAGCCACGTTTCTTCTCTCCCCTTCCCTCCCCCCAAGTTTTACATGCAGAGCGCAGGGCTCTGATCTGTACTCATGAGCAGCTGCTTTCTTGCTGGTCAAGAATTACAGCTGGTGTATTTACACAGCCTTAACAAACATACATACCGTATGTGAAAAATACTTTTCTGACTGAAAGGACGTGAAGTGAATGTCAAAGAGCTGCCAAGTCAGAGAGAAAGAACCAGATTTTGTTTTCCTAGATGAATCGTTAAAGACTAACAAAAAATAAGTCCAATTAAAGGTAACGGAACAGTCTTCTGCCCTCATGCATGTAAAAGGCATTGTGCAGGCATAACTAAGGCAGAATTCGACTCCCAAATTAACTCATTTGCTGGTTGCAAAACTGAAAGAAAATCCTTATGACCAGCTTATAATTGTATATAATGAAAAATTACAACAGCAGAAAAATGTATTCATATCATATCTCTAATTCAGCAAAGTATTAATCGCACTGATGTTCAGCAGTGTGTTTAAATACATGCTTAAGTACTTTACTAAGTACTGCCTGTAAACAGCTCTATATGACAATGCATTACCGTAGGACATAGTTTATCTGTACACTCTCTCCAGAGAACTACAATTGTTTCAAGCACCGTGGCAGCCAGTATCACAAAGCTGGATGATCTGTGGTGTCCAAATCCCAGATTTCTGGCTAGTCCCTGTGCAGTCCTTGTCTCCCAGCTGCATTACCACCCATGTCTGCACAGGCTCGCTTAAACTTTGTTTTGTTCAGAAGAATCATAGCCACTGGAATCATCTGGGTATTTACTGGGCATTTACTGGCTCACATTAACTTCAGCTCCAGGACAGAAAGAGTCGTCCAGGGCATTGGTGTCCCAGGTAAAGATTTATACAGTGCTCAAGTCTCTAACTTAAGGCTTGTGCAGGGTGTTTCAGGGGTTTCTGCACTGGGACGCATTTCACCCTGCAAGGTTGGAGCCACTGTCCTCCTGTCAGCTCTTAGGCTGTCTCCAGTGCAGCTCCAATAAATGATCATTTCTGCACTCAGAAGTTTGATTTTTCTTAACTGCAGAGATTTACAACAGCAGTAAAGCCCTGACATAGCGTCGCTTTTCCTGAAGCTGTGATTTGGCTTCATCCAACTGCTTGATTTTAACAGCCTGGCCTCTCAGGGAAGCAGGGCTGCTGTTGAAAGGGGTGTACCTCCCGGTAAAATAGCACTGGTACCTGCCTGAAGCAGTTGCTGCTACTCGAGGGCTTTCATTGGAAACTTTCAATATTGGAAAATAGTTCTTTGTCCTCACAGAAAATAACTGATTCCTTAGAGAAAAGTCCTCTGGCTTTACATGGCACAAAAGAGTAGGGTTCAACCGAAGTGAAGATACATCTTTAAATAATAGAAGAATTTGTTTGAATAATGCTCAACTCACTCAGGGCAAAATGTTTTTATACAGAAAACTGCTATTGATCTATCACCTTCTATTGATTTTCACCAAAAAAAATTCTTCCAGGGTTGGCCATTTAACTGTACGACACCACTGTTACTTGAAGTTAGAGAGCTCTTGAGAGCCCTGCATTTCCCCTGATGTTCAGAGGCTTTGCGGGGTGCTGCGGGGATTTACGTAGCAGCGGGCTGCTGGAGCTGCCCATGGGTGAATGGCCAGGGGTGGAAAGTCTCCTTCTCTTGGCACAAGCAAGGCTGGAGAGGTAGCACTGAAGTACACACCATTTATAGGTGTAAGGAACCCCGTGGAGGGTGCAGGAAGGGTGTGGGAGTGTCTGTTTTTGCTTGATTGGGTTTGCTGGGGCTTGTATGGTTGGACAAGAAGGGCAGATACCAGAGCTGCCCACTAGTGCCACAGCTGGAATTCATCTTGAGTGGGTTCCAGAGGCTGGAGCAAAAATGTCATCTGAGTGTCACAGGAAAAAAGCACAAGGAAAGGAGAGTCTGGGCTATTAGATGTAGGAATAGTGAACTGTGTGGACTGAATTCATATCACTTTATGAAATCTATGGATGAAATCTCTTATAAATTTGATGTCTGTTCCACTTTAAAATGATTTGTGGTTGTCTGCAACTCACAGATACTAAAAAAAAACAAGAAGAAGTATTTGATTTACCAATTTGTTGATAATTTCTATATGCTTTTTTAACGTGTTGTGTCCTGTGACCAGTGGATACAGCACCTGCTGAACTGAGTCCTGGACCAACTAGGACCTTTGAAACAAAAGAGGATCTGAAAGTACACCAGTTTCGGTTCAGTCAGCAGCATTAAGTTAGTTCAGGTATCCCTATACCATATCATAACAATTTTGGTACTCACAGTTCTACCCTGAGACTGTCCCCGCAGAGCGCAACAATAATGCTGCCCTTTGTCGTGTGTCTAAATAAAGCCAAACTGAATACCTAATTCTGAGTATTTCAGGGAAGTTGCTGCAGAGTTACATTAGCAGTGTCGCCAACAATCTTATCTCTGATCTTGCACATTTAGTGTATTAAGACAAAGCTTTGTGATTCAACTGATGATTTTTAAATGGGAGGTTTTGGTCTTATGCTTGAAAATTAAAAGTAAATTGAAAGTAAATTGAAGAAAGTAAATTGAAGGGGCATCAAGAATATGTAGCATCTTGGATTTAGTGGTCTGGATTGAAATTTTTGAAAATGTTTTAGATTATCAGCACTTCTACTGTGGAGAAGGGAGCAAATAACAAATCCCAAAAGATTTGTAATGTGCGTTGAAGACAAGATTTTTGCAAAAATGGTTAGTTCTCATGTTTATCAAAACTGTGTTTATGTACCCTGGTAGAGCAATAGGAATGAGTTTGTGAACCCCCAGTGGCATTGGACTCACCAAGTGTCCCAAAGTAATCGCTCAGAGGTTCTACATAATGCAGAACATCAGAAAGTACTTACTTATGTCAGTAAGCAAAATCCATCAGAGGACCTAACATTTCGAAGTCTATATGTAGCTAATCAAATGGAGTTGTCTAAAGTTTGGCTTTAAGAAATTTACAGAATTTTAACAAAGGTATTTCTCTAATAAAAACACCACACTACTTCTTGGGATATGTATAGTAAGCGCAAAATTTCCGTGTTTTTGTAGTGTGTAAATGAGGTAAACTGGCATAAGGAGTAGGCTGATTTTACCAGCTCATTTTGCAAGTAGTTGCTGGTATTGTTTGTTTGCCATCTCTGAGGTTTTTTGAGTCTAAATCTTTTGTAATTTTTTTGTGGTCAAAGGATTGCAAGAAATCCAGCTTATCTACTTCTCTCCAAGGTAGCACCCACTAGTTGAGACACAATGCCTGCTAGTGCTCGTGTTCCTAGGTGGTTACAAATGTAAGGTAAAATGTGCTATTTTAAACAATCTAATCAGTGCTTTAAGGTAGTTTAAGCTAGTGGCTTTTTGTAATTGTAAGAGACTAGAAGCAATTACCGCAGCCCAGCTGTTAAGTGGTGACTTTCACAAGCACAGTGCTAAACCAAAGCAATTGTGTTGATCATCTGTTCGTGCTCTGTAGTATGAATCAAAACTGTATCAGTGGTAATCTAATTTGTGTAAAAACACATTTATTTTAACCAGATGTGGATCAGCAGTGTCCTTATGAATATATATGATCAACTGCACTGCATTTGGGATTATGTTCCGTCTTTATTAATTTACAGGAAGACTGCAGACTCCTCAGGCAGGATCAGTCTTTATTAATGTCCAGTAATGATGCACTGTGCATTTTGTCAGTGTCACAATGAATTAAAAAAAAAAAAAAAAAACCTAAAACAAACCGACCAACCAACCAAAAAAAGCCCCAGCAAAACAAAACTACTTAAGTTCACTCATTAATTTTATTTCCTTTGTGTTTCTTTTTCTGCCACATTTTTATCATGTGTTTCTCTTTGTGAAAATCCAAGTTCATCGGGAATGAAACCTGAGTTTTCACATGCAGGCTATGTGATAGGACGTGCTGTTGGGCAGCACAAATCTCTCTGCCCATGCTCATCTCCCAGTTCACAACTATAGGCCTGTGCAGCACCAGCTGTGACAAGCTGAAAAATGCAAGTTCTCCCATTGCTAAAGAGGAGAACTGAGGGTGTGCTTACCCCTCTCATTGTTGCTTCCCCATGTTAGAAGCATCCCCAGCATCTGCTCTCAGGTAGTCTTCCTCCACTGAGTGCAAGGAGGACTTTCTCTACCCATGGTAGCCAAGCAAAAGAAAAGACTGACTTCAAAATGATCCTGGCTTTTTGCTCTCTTTCTCTTGGCCGTGAAGAAGAAGTCTGCAGGAGATAACAAGGCAAGGTCATGAGAAGATGCTGTGTAGGAGATCTAGGGTATCTGTATTTTCTTGGGGGGCTGGGAGAAGCTGGATGTTGGACAGGAGTGCTCGGTTGTATTTTATTTACAAGTTTAGTAATTAGTAGTGTTACTGGGATGGATGATGCTTTGAGGTGGACAGTTCTACTTGTAGGCAGTTGGGAAAGAGTGAGAGAAGACGTAACTCGTCAGAGGTGTGTACACAGGTACATATGGGTCCCTTTGCACGTTCGTGATGGAATAGGCACCCTTCAGCTTCTGCGTGCCTTCCCAAAAAAAACATTCTGTAGGGCTACAAGAAGAGAGCTGTAATCCAGCCACCTTAATGCAGTTCGCTTTGGGATTAACCTTGAGTAAAGTGCGGTGTTTCCATTGGAAAGGAATGGCTATTTTAGAAAGGATTCTGTTTTTTCCCTGTAATTCTGTAGTTTGGTTTGTTTGTTTGTTTGTTTTTTAATCACAGTTTCCTCACGTCCTCTTTCCCCTTCTTTACCCCTATAACGAGGAAGCATACTCTTTGTCAAAAGCGAGCATGTTGTTTTACCCAGCTTCCAGATCATTATTAAGAGAGAAGAGGGAGAGAGATTTGGAGGCGTGTTGGTGGGGAAGGGAACCGTGCCTGCTGTATTTTGCTGGGACTGGCGCACGGAGTAGAAAAGCAGATGTGTGCGGACTGCCAGAGAATTCGCTGGCTGATCCCCGCGCAGTCTGGGTTCGGGGAGCTGAGACACGACGAGGCAAAGCAGGTATGACTGATACCGGTGCCAGGGCCTGAGCACCCGCCGTGCCCATGGCAGGCAGTGGGAGCCGGGGGGGCTCAGCACCCGCCAGGATTGATGCGCCGAGCATTCGACAGGGTTTGCACACTCCGTTTGATTTCTTCCCTTTCACACCGAACACGAGGAACAAGCAGAAGTTAACTGCTTGGGAGGAAGCTGGCTATGTCCTTTTTTTCTTTTTTTTTTTTTTTTTTTTTTGTGCTGCGTTTCACCTCTTTTGGTTTTTTGGTTGGCTGCAAAACCTGAAGCCAAAAGATGATTGAAATGCTTCTCCCGGGGGAGGGGGGAGCCGAGCACCCCGCACCCCATCTAGTGGCTTAGCCTCAAACTGCCGGCGGGAAGGAAATGCGGCAGGAGAAGGAGGAGGGTGAGGAGGGCTCCTGCAACTCCTGCCGTGGGCTGGGTAGACTTGGGACTCCAGAGCGACTGCCTGGGTGATCCTGAGATGCTGAAGCAGCTACAGGGTAAAGAAGGCGCTGGCTGCCTGTCAGACCTGGGGTGGATCACACACAAGGGACTTGCACCAAGTTTGGAAGGAGCATGAGACAGACAGCGATACCAGCCCCTCTCGAGTTAGGAAATGTGAGAATTAAGCTGCTTCTGCAACCTTAATTTGGCCTCTGTTTGCATAAGCATTAAGATACAATCTCTAATGATATCACACACTATTCTTTGTCACATGTCAGTGCACAGAAGGGACTGTGCTGAATTTCTCCTCACGCTATTTTGTTTTCTCTGTTGTTCAGCAAGCAGATCGTGTCCATCACGTGCCACTAAAATCTTATGAAGACCATTTTTTCACAAGGTTTCCTTTATAGTGTTCATAAGAAACAGGGGCCAGTTGCTTCATTGACATGTTACAGTGTTTTTGCACTATCCTCTTTGTGAGGAGCGTAGTCCGTCGTTGTTCCCATTTTGCAGATGAGGAATGGAGGTGCAAGGAGGTGGAAGTCAAAGGTATCCTTTAGTTTGGGGTGCCCATTTCAAGACCCCTCACACCCTGCTTTCCAGACTGCCTCTCCCAGCTACTTCAGTTACAGCAGCGAGCACAGAGTGCTCCTGCGTATCAGACACAGGGATCAGAACAGGCTCTCCAGAAATGAAACACACATAATCAGTGTTCTCAGAACAGTGGAAACAGGTAGCTGTGGAAAAAATATCTTAAGGGATTTGTGTAGCACTACAGTAAAATCCTGTGGCAAAGTCAGGGACAGGATCACATTCTCCAGCTCAGGGCACAGGTGCCTTAACTGTGAGATAGCCCATCTGCTCCTGAACCCCCCAGCCTCTCCCTACACACCTTCCAGAAGTGAAGCAACCTCTTGCAATCAGAGGTCTTGTTCACTGTCACCCAGTTCATTCGTAAGGCAGCTTCATCTCCTGCATGGCCACATGGTAGATGAAGCTGTTGCTGTTGTTTCAAGTTCCTTTCCACCCAAACCCCATCCCATAGTCCTGTCTCCTCCTTCATACCAACGCTGCAAATCACGAGTGAGCCTGCTCAGGGCATTAAACCAAAATGGAAATATACTTTCTTGTTTTCTGGTTTATTTTTCACCAGATTATTACTTTGAAAAGGGTTCACTGAGGGGTGCAAGCACAGGGAGACTGTGCTTGCACAAAGAGAGACTTGGATTGCCTGGGCTGCATGAAGAGCAGGACCACAGCAACACTGGGTTAGACCCATTTAAATGGTTTGATATTGTGTATTGAGGTTGTAGAAGCTGTTGCAAGCCTGTGCTGCTGCTGGTACATCAGTCCTTCCCTTCCCATGGCCTCGCACTCCCGCTAACTCCAATTTGTGAGGCCAGGCAGGGAAGCTTAGTGGGGAACACATCTGGGTTAAATTCAATGCACCTTAAAATAACAGTGTGGTTTCTTGCTTGTTGATTGCTTGGCTGCATGCATGCATCAGCCATCACAAGGAGTGATGGGACCTGGGACGAGAAATGGCAGAAATGTTTCTTGCAGTGGCAGCTTCTGCAGGTCTCCGGTGTTCGTGGGACTGAACCTTCAGCAAGATGGGTAGTTTGGAAGTGTCATGGTCAGCTGTTTAAGGACCAGAGGTGCCAGAGGAGATGCGCACTGCAGCTTCTCATAAACGCAGTCCGTAACTTCTGAGAGTCCCAAATCTCCTCAGCATTTTCATAGACTTGGAGGTGAAACTGTCTTTTCAGGGTATGCTGAGAAACAGTGCATCATGTAGGCTGGCTTTGTAGACCTTCTGTACACATCTCCGCCTTTTGAATTCAGGTGGTTGCTGGTGACAGAGGAGGCTCTATGCCTGGGTAACCAAGTGGTGTAAACAGCACAGGTTTGCACCCAGATGTGCTGACAGCAGGAGAGTGTGAAGAGTGCAGGACTTGGGGCTCTGGATCAGTCTTTGCTGCTGTGTTTGCTGATTTTGACAGCTCCTCCTCCAGTCTTGGTCTCTTCTGCCACATCCCCTCCAACCTGGCCCAATGCATCCCTGTCCATTTCAGTTTCATTCCCTCCTTGAATTCAGTCTCCACCAGAACCTGGTCCAAGGCATGGTTACTAGCACAGGGAGTCCTAGTTTCATTTGTGCAGACTGTGTTTCAGTCCTCGCTTCTCTTCACTTAACTAATGGAAAACGATACTTTAATGAAGAACATTGTCTGCAAAATTAGCTTCTTCAACAAAAGATGCAGGCCAGTTGAGGATACTTAGTTTTGTATACTTTAAGTGTTTGTGATTAATCATAATTAATTTACTCTACTGTAGACATCAAATCCTGCAGTCCTGACATGGCTAGTGATTTAAATGAACCCGACCTTTCATCCTGTTTGTCAGCAGTCCATGACCATGTACTAGTGTGTGATTTGTGAATTATTTGTGATTCTGTGTGGACATGGTTTAGACCATGAATTTTGACACTGCTTGATTAAAATAGCAGCTGCTAGTGCTAGGACATTCAGCTCCATATTCAATTTTAAGAAACACAGTTTTGCGTCTGTTTCCTGGCTAGATGCTTTCTAAATCCACAGAAAGTCTTTGAGGAGACAGAACAAAATTTATGGTATGAGTGCTCATATGGAGTGAATTTTTCTGGTCATTATGATTAGGCATCACAAAACATTTTTCACAGCAATTTTTCTGAAAATATTAAACTACTGTTATTATAGAAAGCAAAAGAAAATTAACATAAATTTAGTCCAAATCTATTTAAGGATTTTTTTTTTTCAGAACTACATTCCAATTTCATCTTCTGTGTATAGATTTACGAAGTAAGTGATCTGTGCCAATTTTATAGAAGTATTGCCTGTGAGTCTGCCATTTCCCTTCCTTGGTAGCTAATCTGTGGGGAGAATCTAGGAGAACAACATTTCTGCCTGGTTGGAGAAACCAGTCTTTGGTGTTACTTGACTTATGTAGATTGATTCCTGTGTTTCCTTCTGTATTTTTTTGCCCAGTGGTGACTACATTCTACAGTGGGCTTTTATTGCCCATCCTGAGAAAATATACATTGTATTCCTTTCTGTCCAACGTGGAAAAGGTGTCGACAGTAAAACACTAATTTCCTGGTACTTGAATGACTACATTCATGATGAGAACGTTAAGCTTTGGCAAGGTATCTCCAAGTGCCTCTTTTCTCAGGGTGCTGATAGGGATATGCAGAACTGAGGGAAAGGCTGGGATGCTCTCCTTGCTCAGACAGCAGCATTCCTGCCTCTGTGCCAGTGTGTGGAGGGGCTGGTAGCTCCATGAGGACAGGCCTCAACATGTGTCCGAAGTCCATCCAGGAGACAAGGCCAAAGACAGGACTTGAAGATGTGCCACAGTGTTCCTACATGGGGCCTATCCAGGCCATATCTGGGTGCCCAGGCCTGAGCTGAAATAGGGCTCATGCGTCCATGGGCAAGTGGTGTTGGGGGTCAGGGTCACTGAGCCGTGTTGGTGCCCTCAGCACCCTGGCAATCCGTTATCTGAGTGGCCTGTCTATTAAAGATGAGCTCAGAACCTTCTTGTGGTCCCTGGCAGCAACACCTGAGCTTTACTTAGGCAGCCTGGGTACATTAATGTAATACCACATGGACATTTGTGCTTCTACGTGCTGTGCTTGGGGATACAGGAGGTTTGGCATGTTGGAAGTTTCAGACTTACCTTCAGATACCCGTACAAGGTATATCTCTTCTGAGAAAGAAAGGATTTTTTAAGCTTTTTTCCTGGTGGTAAGCACTGGATAGATCCTTCCACCCTCTTCTGCTTTATGTTTAGTGCTTTACGTATGTGCTGGACTCTCTTGTAAACAAAACCTTTTGTTTGCGAATACTGAAGTATTTCAAAGGAAAAAGTAAAAAAATCTATAGCCGTGCAATTCTGAAGGTTTCAATTTATCTGTTATCAGTGAACTAAAGTGTATCAAAAGTGCTGTTCTAATATGGTGAAATATGGGCACATCCCTCTTCCATGTAGAATTTTCAGAAGGGAATATCACATTTTAATTAATCTTCTGGAATGGCTTCAAGACCTGTCAGGAAGAAAAAACCCTTTGTTTCCTTTAAAAAATGTGTTGATCAGGAGTGGAGATTAGGATAAGTGCTGAGACCAAGAAAGAAAATAGTGAAAGGTTCAACTTCTGGGACAGTGGGGGCCAAGTAAGATCTTGCTGCATGTGATGAATTCTTTTAAAGACATGGGTCCCTGAGCAGGATCCTGCCAGGAGAACACAAGAAGTGGTTGTGGTTGTGCTGAGCTTGGAAGGTTACCCTCAGGGGAGACTACAGAGTGCATGCATCTCCAGGTTGGGTAAAAATTGAGTCACAAATGGATGCAACTGGTCACAAACACCTGGGCACTGACACACCACTCCTGGTCGGGGTCTTCTGTCCTGTGGCTCTCTTAGAAAAGGGAATACATGTCCTTGAGCTGCCATCTTGGAGGATCTGAAAGCCTCCAGTGGGACAAAATAGTATTTCTTTCTGGAACTTTCTGGTAAATCTGTGGTTTTCTCCCATCAGGGACTATTCATCATTTTCTCCATGAGGAGATTTTGTTGTGCAAAATGTCACGCAGGAACGTTTCATCATGCGACTGTTACAGTGTGACGAGATGTCATTTCCCTGTACTATATGTTGGGCTCTACTTTAGAGACCATAAACCCAGGCCTGAGTAGGTACACAGCATATTCCACTGGGGAGCAACCATCACTGAGCTAGCGTTGCATAACTCAGGGTGGTACACAACAAGTGCCTCCTCATAAACCATCTGTGGGAATTGTTGGAGCATTTGGGTGGCCAGGAGCAGCCTTCAGCAGGTTGACAGGTAGGCAGAGGATAATAAAAAGAGAGAAATTATTGCTTTGAACCTTCCCACAGGATTGAGCATTACATTCGCCTGCTCTGCGTCATGCCAAGAAGTTGGGTGTATTCATTTATATGTGCTCCTCAGATCCTGTATCAGCATTTCAGCTGCACGGGGTCATTTCCATGGGAGGGGCAGCAGAGTGTGCATAGCTTTGCTATATATTGCATGGAGAGGATCGTGTCAGGATTTTGGTACAGGAACATCCGTTTTTAACGTGAAAATACAGTATTTTCCTCCTTTATTCAGATGCTGTTGATCCAAGTAAGCAGCTTTATTTTGTTATTCAAATGAAATCCAGATGGGTGCATACAGCTTTTAAAATACATGGGTAAAATTTGTTCTTGCAAACAGGCAAATGCATGTGTTGCTGAAAACCCAATAGAACCTTTTGCCATAGGGTGAATTTCATTCATGGAAGCAGACAGGTCTGTACTGAGAACTTGCATCCAAGTAACTTTAAAACCATTTATTTCAGGGCGGAGTCGACCATGCCAGCTATTCCTGATGCTAAGTTTGCCTGATCTGGTGCATCAGCATGAATTTAAGTGTCTTATTTCAGATGCTCACGTGTGAAAAATTGGCCCATTAAAACAATTAAACTGAGAACCCTGCTGAAAAAGTCTGGCTGGCATTATTCCAGAGAGTGTATCGAAAGAATAACTCCTGACATTTGAATGAAAATATTGGTATTTCCATTAATAAGAAATATCTTCGTAATGTGAAATATCATAATTAATATGAAATATCTTAATTATATTAAATACCATTGACTATGTTGTGAGTCATTCCAAGGACTTTCATTTGCTCAGATAACTCTTAGTACTTATGTTGTCTTGACTTGAAGGTAGGTTTGGGGTGGCATTTTACCTTTGCTATCCTGCAGCCTCAGTTGATGTAGGGGCTGTGTCCTAGATGAACTCAGCTGCCCTATGCACATCCTACCTGTGATGGTTTGGGTGGAGGTGCCACACGACTGGCACGGGGATGAAGAGGTGGTGAAGTTTCTAGCTGAGCTGATGAAGTTCTCTGCAGTGCTACTGGACCAGAGCTTATACCAGTTATTTGTTCTCATATATGACTTTGAGGTGCAGTGCTTCATGCTGATCATTTTAGGATTTTCTGTTTATGGTGACTGCTGCTGGATTGTCCCAGGCTTTACCCACTGACCAGAGCTCAGACACAAGATTGACATCGGTGTGTTACTAGAAAAAATACTTAACATGTATTTGCTTTAGTTTGAGGTGAGGGGTGCAGTTTGGCCATAAGTATTTGCCTTATACTGTTGATTATTCTAACTTTTTTTCTTTATCTTTTGAGCAGAAAATACCAGTGGTTTAAAACCCAATGCCTTTAAAGTCAATGGCAAAACTTGCACCATGTTCACCAAGGCTAGAATTTCATACTTACTGTGGTCAGTCTTTCCCCACAGCTAGTAAATAACAAACAATTGAAGTGAGCAATTCACAGAGGAGTCCTAGCGTTTATTTAAGTAACCTCCTTGGTGAGAAGTAACAAGTAACATAGGGTAATAAGTGCCTAGTCTTCCTGCAAATGATGTATGAACCAAAGAAAGGTGAACAGTATCTGATATTCTGTTCTCTGCAAATAACAAGACCAGCTGTGGTCTGGCCAGCATTTTAGGGAGAGAGTTGGGAATGAAATTAGTATTGTGTCTCTGCGATGAGCAAATCACAGTCTCCTAAAGTGAGTTTGCAGGTGCCTCCAGGACTAAAAAAGACATCTTCTTACATTACTCTGCCCACTAGAGAGACGTGAAAATGGCCATTTCTCAAGTATCAGTAGTTGCATGTTGCGTAGCCAACAGGTTAGGCTTTGGAAAGTCATTATTGACTCCGTGTGTCCTCTGGTAATGACATCCTTGTTCTGGAAACACACTCTTCTCTTGCGTCGTCTGCACAGGTCGTTAGAGGTGATAAGCACAATTTCTGGGTGCATACTGAGTCTTGGAGGGGCTATGCTCAAGCTGTGCCATACCTGAGGCAGAGATTTCTTGGCTTTCTTCATGGTAACTCCTGCATCCCAAGCAGTTGAATGGTTCAGGGCGGTGAAAAATCTGTGGATTTTTTTTTTTTTTAACTTTGAGTAGGAGAATCAAGTGCAGTTTCTGAAAGGAGTTTTTAGCACATCAGGAGAATGGCTATGGGCTGTATCACAGCTTTCAGATCTCCTGGGACCACAGCTCATCCTTCCTTCTGTCTTGAGAAATGTCATTCCTGTTCCCCCTTCTTCCCTGCTAGTTAGTGGTGAAGTGACGATAGACAGGGGAAGGTGGGTTGTAAGAAGGGAAGAGCTGATGACCCCTTGATTAATGTTGGAAAACAACCAGATGCTGTTTCCTAAATGTGCAAATGTTGGTAGAAACTAAGAAAAACACAGGGTAAGACAAACAGCACACACTATTGTTTGTTAGATGAGTGAGCTGTGTCATTGTCCCCCCCATACGAAAGCTGGAGATGTCTTTAGAGCATCATTGCATCTGGCTGACCTCATAGGCTTCATGGTTGAGAATGTTTGGTTTCATGAACATTTATAAGCTGTCGGCTCTGCTTTTGAAAGTAGGTCCCAGAACATTATGTGGTACCTTTTATTAACTAAGGTATGGCATATGTGAGGATTTTTTGCCTGGGACAGCTATCCTGATATGTAGAGTGCTACTGTCTTCCACCTGCATCTGCGTCTGAAGAACGTCCCCAAGTGTCACCTTCCGCGCAATGTCACTGGTGTTTGTGTGATGAAGTATTTCTTAGCAAACAACAGCAGTCTTGGACTCCACTGCCTTCCAGAACATTCTCAAGGATAAATCACCTGTTTGGTTTTGACCTAGAAATCTCTGCATGTTACATATCTGTACCTGAGAAACTGCTTCCCACCTTACCGAGGGTCTGCTACCAATCTTAGGTAAATTACATGGGCATGGTGCTGGTGAGGGTGTTGTCCTCTGTAAAGCTGCTTGGA
Organism: Columba livia; assembly: GCF_036013475.1. Lineage (NCBI taxonomy): Eukaryota > Metazoa > Chordata > Aves > Columbiformes > Columbidae > Columba > Columba livia. The sequence goes on along the minus strand of NC_088603.1, from coordinate 117,181,177 downwards.
CTCCTTTGTGCTTTTGTTCCAGGGAAACACAAGCTTGTTAACTATGGACCCCCAAAGCCTTGGAAGTGTGTGTGAAGGGCAAGGGTTTCAGGGGGTGGTTTCTGCCCGCTCCAACTAGCCTGTTTATATCTGTCTGCCTCCTATAATTCGCTGGCATCTATTGCCATGGTACCTAAGCATGTTTCTCAGATGACCATGGCTTTTTTTCCATCTTCTCCTCTTTTTAATAGTCTTTTCTCTTTCCTTTAAAATGGGTCTTTAATAAAGTTGAGAATTCTTGCACAGGGTTTTATAAACATGTGTTATTAAATTTTAAATCTGTTTTGAAAGTGCCTCTATCCTACTCCCTCCTAGTAAAGTGACCTTTTTAAATGGAGGGAAGTGGGTTTAGATGACAGTCATGATAAATGCGGTCATGTTCACTCAATAAAATAAGGCCCAGTGCATTTGAGGATAAATCAGTGAAATGTACAGCCCCACCTGTCTGTCTCCATCATTCATTTCCACTGTCACTTTCACAGTGGCTGATGGATCACAGTTGCTGTAAAATTAGACAGCCTTTAATCTCATTTCATCCTGATTAGCTTCTCCTTACCCTTTCCCTCTAACTCACTGACTGACACGCTAAAAACTCACACCGGGCTGTGTTTGAGCGTGGCGTACAAACTTCTCTTCAAATACCCTTTTTGTGGGGCAGACAGGTGTTCCACTGGGTTGAAACCGAAAAATGAGAAGATGGGATTTTCACGTTATTAAAGGAAAACAGCAGACAAAGGCTCATATAAAATTAATGAAAGCAGCAGCTTGGCCAGACTGTGTGATGGGCCAAATTCTTCCTGATACACCCTGGCAAGCCCAGTGAGTTTCAGAGGCTGTTTCTTCCAGAGACTGAATTTAGCACACTCATTGCCATGTAATTTTGACTATATCTGTGAAAAGTTACGTCTTGTATGGCTGTGTGTTCATAAAGAATTACAGTTTACAGCACAAGTTTTCTGGTGCTTTCAAGAGGTGTTTTACAGCAGTAAAAAAAAATTGTTCGTTCCCATAGTTTTGATTTCTGTGGATCTCTTATAATTCTGAGGGACCCTGAAAATGGTGGGGAAGAAAGACTGAGATGTTCATGATTTCATTATTTCAGTGACAAAACTCTCTCTCTCTTCGATGTCCACAATGTTGCTCCGTCCTTCCTGTTTTGTCCATCACCCTCCAACCCCATGGGCAGATTCATGAGACCAAGAACAGATTTTCCCCAAAGCTCTGTGAGAAATAAAGGTCATAGTAAAGGTCTGCAGTGTTTTATTGCAGTCACCTTTCCTTTTGAAGCCCAAATACTACCCTCCTTTCTAAGGCAAGCTTCCCTTTAGCTTTCCCGTGAGTTATGGATGGTATTTTGGGTCATTTGGGCCCAATCCCCTATCAGTGGGAATGTTGCCATCAAGTTAAGTAGGAGCCAGGATTAAGCCCTTAGTTTTCAAGGTTTAATTATCATCCTAAGTGAGGGAGTCTTTCTGCATAGTTTATATGCATGGGAACAGCAGAAAAGCTTAAAACATAATTTCTTCCTCTACTGGCCCTGTTTGTGTCAATATAGAGGATAAATAAACAAAACTGTTTGTAAAAATGAAAACATGTGAAAAACATGCATGTACAGTTCTGATAAATGCCAGCTCTCTCCAGGCTGACCAAAGGAAGACCCTGGCTGAGAGTACAACCAATGCCTTGGACGTAATTTTAAACCATAGCAGAGCATTGGGTGAGGTAAGAATTGAAGCCTCTGTGGACTGATCCTTCTTGAGAGGAGGGGTCCCAAAAAGTATCTAAGGAAGACAGCAAGTTTCCCATGGGAGACACAAATTCATTATGTGTTACAAGTATCCACAAGATCAAGGAAAGTACTGTGTTTTTGAGGGAGATAGTTTTAAATAGGGAAAATATCTGATTTTAAAGAATGATATAAATATTATATGGGGGGTAGGAAGAAAACAAAAATATTTTCATTCTTTCATCCCACTGCAGGAATCTGTAGATAGTATAAAATCTTATACAGTGCCTAGTATAGGATTACTTACCAGTTATAGAAAGTATAGTAGTAACAAATAACCTTAATTAATGAACTTTCAGTGTACCTGGCTGCCCAGTTTAAGAGCTGCTTCACTTACGTGACTTGTAAGAGCACAGACTATGAAAATTATATTCGACCTTTACTAGAAACTAAAAATGTACCTTACTTATTCATCATTGCCTTGGCAAAAACTTCAGTAAGAAGCTTAAATGAACCCACTTGATCTCTAAGAAAATGTGTCCTAAATAACAAAGCTGCGCATATTTCTTCTTATTATTATTTGCATATGCTATACTGCACAACTGCATTCTGAGAAAAATAAAAGATAATAAAACAAATGAAATGAGAGATATATCACCCAAAATAATCCAAGTGTGAGATAGGCTGCCTCTTCTTTTTTTTTTTTTTATTTTTTGGCATTGGCAAAAGAGCACAAAGTAAGAGCTGGCCCTGAGTCATATTGATTTCCCACTGCACTGGTTTCCTAAGTGCTCTGTTGATCCGTGTCAAGCAATAAGTTCCCTGCCTGTACATGCACATCACCTCCCCATTTGTCCTCACCTAGATTTAAGGTGCCCATATGATGAGCTGAACAAGGACATCATTTTTCCTACTGGTATCACTGGGCCAAAACTACTTTATGTGGCATGATAACTAATGCTGTGTAAGTTTACACTTACCATATAATATCACAACAGCGCTGTATGGCACACCACAATGATATGTGCATATTATAGATACAAGTGCCTTTATTTTTTTCTCTTAGCATTTGCAGTGGAAGATAGAAATTTGAAAAAATAGATTATTGTGACTGTAGTTGGTCCGTAGTAAACGCGACACCTCCAAAAAAAAGGGATATTGCAAACCTAATGCCACAGTTTTGATCTTTGTTAACAAAGGGCTTCCTGATTAGATGAATAGAAAATGTGTGATTGTGCTGCTAATGACATTGTACAGGAAATTAAGCGTATACATTTGGAAAAGGCATTAAATCAGCAGGACCTTAATTTAAAAACTTAAAACTGTATGGAAATGCAGCTTGTTCATTGCTGTGTAATAGAAAGCTACTGAACACACTGACTCTTCTTGTGGAAACATTACCAGCAGAACAAAGCTGGGCTGAGGGTTGTTTTAATGTCGTCTAGCATATTTGGATTCCTAGCATCTGCTTGTTTTCAGAGAAATATCAGGCAACTTCACTTCATTTTACCAGTTGTTTTTAGGGCAGCATATATGGCAGTTGGGCAGGTGGGGGGGTCACTGAGAGACCAGAGTTCCAGCTTTTTTCCTCAATTATTTGTAAGAATGCATAATGCTAAGATTGCTGATAAGGGGCTTTGTCTGCTGCTAATTCAGTGGACATATGTGCTTGGGGTGATGCATTCCCCTGTTGTTTCATACAGATGTAATCCCAGTGCTGTATTTTGTACCTTTGGAAATACCTGATGGGATCATGAGCTGACAAAGAATTCTTGCTTTGCTTGCAGTTATGCCATATAACAGTGCCCATCACTGCGTCGTGGAAGTGGAAAACTTCTTGTTTGTGCTGGGAGGAGAAGACCAGTGGAACCCTAATGGTATGTACAGAATATTAAAAGGCAGCATCAGCCTTCCTCATCTGTCCATCAGGTCAGCTGATGTAGTCATTAGCAAGGGATTTTGAGGACCCTCAGCCTAATTGTTGAACCTAGTAAAGGCTACTTCTAGATATTGATGCAATAAATATCTGTTACTTTAGCATTAGCATCTCCGTCATTCATCAGCTCCCACATCCCTTGAGAAATGCCACAGGCAGCAGAACAGACTCTTTCAAGTGCATGCACCAGGCAGCAGCTGTTAAGAATTTTAACCTTCATTTCCAGTCTCCTTCCAGTCATAATATAATAATGCAATTGCAGTAGATGAATGCTTCCTTTCTATTGTCAAACCAGATACTCGCAGCTAAAGTTGTTAATGTGTTAATTATCTAGACTCTGAGATTCTTAAACCAGTCCTTTTTTTAGTCTTGAGCAGGAGCTTCTTGTATAGATTATCTGCTGCTACCTTCTTTGATTTGATTACTTCATAAATTTACCGCAAAGAGAAATTAAACAATTTAACAGGCTTCTGAGCAAAGCAAAAGGAGAATACCATGCCTTGCAAAATTCACAGAATTGTCAAGACATTGTTAAAAAGCTTGCACACGAAGAAAGAGTTGTAGTTGTAGCAGTCTGTGTAACAGAGATAATTATGACTGAGAAACCATAAAACAGCTTGCAGGTACACATTTTTACTTTAAAACACCAGAGGATCCAGCTGAAATTACATATACTGCATATATTTTATTGTGAATGCCCCATTTCAGCATCTGCACTAAACCAAATTATAGAAAATTGTTACATCTGTTCACTTCCTAAAACCTGAGACAAACAAGCCAGTCCACCCTATAAGCATATTTCCGCTGTAGTTAAAAGTATCACTAAATGTCTTGGGAGAAGAGCCCTTCACTGCTGTTGTTGGATCTTCTTTATATTGAACAGGAGATAGCATGGTATCATTAACGACAATTATTATTAGGAGCATCAGCCACATCCAACAACCGAGGGCCCCTGTTGTGCTTGGTGGTAGGCATATGGATAATAAGAGGCAGACCTTGTTCCAGACAGTTTATAATTAAATAGCCATGTCACATGAAGGAAGAAAGAAAGAAAATAAGTATAATTACCCACAATTTGAGGATGTGGACACTGAGTTGCAAGATGATGGAGAGATGTAAGAACAGGTACATATCCTGCATCTGAGAGAGGAGTTGAGCACAAGTTTGAGATGGATAGTACCTTAATTCTGAGGTCACCTACATCAACTCCTGAGCTGAAGACATTATCATCAGACGTCTAACAGCTTCCTTGTTCTATGAATACCAGAGCTGTGATTTGTCTATAGAGGAGACAGGAATAAAAGAGGTAGGAGCATTGCTGATACTGATCTCTTTACAAATTTGCCCACAAAAGAAGTGGATCTTATTTGTCACAAAAAAGACTCTTGAAAATCATAACCTGCATCCTGTGCTATTACTGGGCTAGTTCTTTCTTGAAACTGATTTGGTCTAAATGTGCAGCTACATGGAAACTGCTCACACATACCCACTTGAATTTATGTAAAGGCCCTTGTCTGCCATCCTCGTAGTACCAAAGGGACTTCCTGTGGACCTAGCTGGAACTCTCTTGCCCAGAGCATTACAGGGCTTTTGATTTGAATGAGAATGTGCCAGGTGTTTTCCCAGTGGACAGAATTGTCTTTGAGATGAGGGCAATGGAAGGAGCACCATGCGTGTCTTCAGCCATCAGACCTGCAGGTTCTGGAGAAGCAGGATGGACACTGAGGAGTGTCCATGTACCCTCCGTGCTGCTCCTGTGTCTTCCCAATCATCTAGAGAGCACGGGATACATTTTTTCTCTCTTTTTACATACTTCTATGGCTATGTCTTTCCAGTCACAAGAGAACCTTGCGTGAGTAAATGCTGATGAGAGCAGGCTGCAGAACGCAGACGTGGATTAAAACCAACCTTCATAACTGTCATTGCCCTTTGCCTTTTGGCATGGCTGCAGAGACCTTCCTGTAGAAAGCAGAGAGCAGCAGCATCTGCCTCTTTTTGTCCCGTCGCCCTGATGTGCTAATCCTGATTTCTAATCACTTGTTAGAGTTTCGGCATTCCGGCAGGTGCCTAATGTGGGTAAACCTCCCCACTGGTGAGCAAGACAAAATAATAGATACAATTGTCTTGCAAACTGAATTCCAAAATTAAACTGGAGTCACACCAGTTACACCAGGAAGCTTAAGTAGGTCATTGAGTCCTTTTCTTGCCTTCACAAGCATCATATAGTCCCATTTTGTACATTTTCTAAGCACCTTTCAAAAAGCAGTTGGATTTTTAGCCCCTACTGCTCCTGTTGGAAAGCTGTTACAGAATCCAATTGCTTTAAATGACTAGGAGCCTTATTCTAATTTCCAGTAAAATGTATTCTTTGACTGTTTGAATCACCTTGTTCTCATGCCAAAGTTGTCCTTTAGCTTAATAGTTTTTCCCCTCCTGGAGATTTGTTCCTGTGATGTATTACAGACGGCATTCCTATCCCCTTTTAGCTTTTGTTTTCCATGGTACAACAAGCCAAGTTGTTTGTCTCTTGCCATAAGATAAACTTTCTGTTCCTCCTGCCACCATAGTGGCTCTTCTTTGGGACTGTTCTAGTCTGACTTCATCTTCCTTCCTGTGAAGTGACCAGATTGTATCTTGTATTCCCACTCCAGGGTCACTAAACCATCTCTCTCTACCCTATGCTATACAATCATCTATGTATGTGATATTTGTAGAGAATATGTGTGTGACACATGTTGTGTTAGGAGGCCAAGGTCCCCAAATCAGATGTTTCTATAACATAATTAAAAAGCTGCTATATAACGAGTGACCACTGAATTCCCCAGTAACTCTGAAAGATGTCGTGAATACAGCAGCATTAAAAACTCCTACTAGAAGTCCAAACTTACAGTCAATACGTACATTGCTTTGAAATTCTGCTTTTTGTAACAGAAATAGAATAATAAATATCCTGAACAGTGATGGTCAGATGCCTGCTGTTACTGCTTTCACTGTTTATTGAATCTATAGCTGTCAATGCTTCTTTTACTAAATTGTCTGCATAGACTAAAGTATTTTGGATAGGGACCAAGAGCAAAGCCTCTCTTTACTAAACCCAGTGGCAAAATGACCAGTTGCCCTTAGCATACGGGGATATCATCCTATGTCTTGGGATGCATTTGAGTGGTGCTCAGCATAAAGACCTTTGGTCCTTACTAGGCATCGCGCTGGATTTGAAGGGGAATGTTGCGTTACTTGTCAGTCTTCTGCCTTACCCTCCTCATATGGAACATGCTTATAACATAGCAAGGGAACGAGTTTGCTTCCAGACGGAGTGGTCAACCTGGTTTCTTTCTTTCTTTTCATGTTCTTGTAGAACATGATCTCAAATTACTACGAATACAAATTCTAGCTGTGTCTTTATTCTTCCCTACAATCTTGATGGTCTGTTTACACATGCTGAAGTAAGTGTGGAAAGAAACAAGAAAGCAAGCCGATCCTGCAGAGGCTTTTCTGATGCAAAAGTATTTGCCTTGTAGAATACCCAGTGACCATTTATAGAACTGTGACATACACAGTTGGGTTATTCTGCTGGCTTGTGAAGCTTCTAATTCAATTTTTTAGTCACACATACATAAACAAAGGTTTCTGTTTCCGAGATCCTCATCTGTTGAAGTCTCAGGTGTTGCAGGAAATTGCCGTACACTCTTCTTGCTTCAATTTTCTTGCTTTGATGTCAATCTGCATGTAAAATAAGGTGAAATCTTAATATCGTGAAGACATGAATACAGTCCTTGGGCTTGACAGCAGGGATAAGCTAGTTAGATGGTGTATGTTGCTCATGTTTCTTATTTTAGCTAACACACTTGGAATAAATCTAAGAGTGTATTCCCCCTTCGATGCACATGTGTAATTCCTTCTAACTTAACACTGAAAGTACATGGTAGAATAAACCATTTAGTGCAAACACTGCATACCCCATGCTGATGGCTTATGCAGCTCCTGGTTATTTGCACAAGGTTTTTTTTGCCGTGTTCCACACAGAGATGATGTGAGGAGAAGAAAAGCACATGTTCTCCCTTTGATTCTTTTACCTGACACAAAATACTCTAGTCATAAAAATACTGCGGGGATGCCCTCTTTTGGGCAGTAATTTTGTTTAGTGCTGTGATTAATTGTGGCTGTGAAAGTACCACAGCATCTATAAGTAAATTTAAATACACATTTTCAAGATCGTATTACAGAGAGCAAGAATAATCTCTATCTCCTTCTACTGCTAGCAATTGCTAATTCAAACCTTGCAGTGCCCCATTTGTTGAATTATTACTGTACACATAGTGTAATCATACATTGTTGTAAAAGGGGGAACCCTTCATAAAAGCTGTCAACTTGTAAAGTATATGTAATATATATTACAATCATGATGTTAAATACATGAAACAAACGGCTGAGTGTCAAAATAATCTATCTTTACAGGGAAACACAGTACAAACTTTGTTAGCCGATACGATCCCAGGTTTAACAGCTGGATACAACTTCCACCCATGCAAGAGAGGTAAAAACCTGCTATGTGTTTTTCAATATATGTTTTATCATCCTAGGAGCAGCTGAAGTTTGTCTTAGTTCTGGGAGTAAGGAGGCATACGGAAGCATTGAAAATACTGAGATAAAACTGCAGCGTGAAGTTGCATCCCATTTGTCTCCCAATTTTTTTTAAACTTCCCAAATTCAAAACTCCAAATGCCAAATCCTGCAGTGTTAACTCATGCAAAATAACCGTGGACTTTGTGCAATTACTGGTTGCCTGAGTACGGTCTGAAGGATTTTTCTGAAGTCTCCATAGTGTCCTGTCATATCCCCTGACTGAAGTGTCATGATGAGTTTGCAGTAAACAAGCAGTAATTACAGTCAGATATCTTACAGGGAACTGAAACCTTCACATGTTGCCTCCATCCTGTTTTACCATGCCAGCCATGAAAAGTTCTCCTCAACATGACTCACCTTGTCAGAGAACTCTTAATCCTAGGTAGTCTTTGAGTGAGGTTGCTGGCAGTCAATGCATACTAGAGGAGCATATGTTTTAATCTTATTGTATACCAAAGTGCAGAGGTTCATGTGGACTTGCGCAATGGTCCGTAAAGATGGTTTAAACTTAACGCTGGACCCCAAGTCCTACCCTGGCAGGAAAAAAGTGCCCCAAATCTGAACTGAATTATGCATGTTTTCATAAGGAAAATCTCAAAGGCGTGAGATCCAAAGTTACAGTGTTTCATGAAAGAGCATTGAATGTCCATCTTTCAGTTTGACACCCATCTTCTCATGGATCCAATGTACAAGAGATCTCACAAGGTCTTCCCAAGACACTTTGCTCATTCCTTGTGCTGTCAGCGCTACAGATCTTTTTCTGTTGGCTGCGCCAGTGCTCAGGCGTCTGGCAGTCATATACTGAACCCCGTGTGACTTTGCAGTTCAAGGTGTGTATTATGAGATGCATGGAAATATGCCTGTCTCTTCAGATTTCCGGAGGTAAAGTGTCAGTCCGTGGGGTTTTCGAAGGGCTTTTGTCCAGGATTCAGTTTGATTGATCTGAATCCATGTGCAGGCCCATGTGTAATGCCTGTCACCCAAAAATGCTGCATTGTACCCCTGCACGAAAAAGCACAAGTGGAACAGATCTGAGGAGGCTCCCTGTTGGAGCTGAGTGAACTGATAACATTAGCAATATGCATAGAGATAAGAAGAGGTTCACAATTTATCATAGTCTCTGGCTTCTCCCTTCCTCCCTCCTGCCAGCGCTGCGGAGTGACCCCACGACTGGGTTATTTACCTTAAAACAAAAGAACACCTTTCCCTTTGCTTGAGCTCCCTGGACTGAGTCACCACCAGCCCAGGTGTTGGCACCGGGGGAGAGAGGAGCTGTGCCTGAGATTGAGTGTCGCCGTGCAGGTCATCCTCACAGAATCACAGAATCACAGAATCGACTGGGTTGGAAGAGACCTCAGAGATCATCGAGTCCAACCCTTGGTCCAACTCTAGTCCGTTTACTAGATCATGGCACTAAGTGCCATGTCCAATCTCAGTTTAAAAACCTCTAGGGACGGCGAGTCCACTACCTCCCTGGGCAGGCCATTCCAATGCCTGACCACTCTCTCTGTAAAGAATTTCTTTCTAATATCCAGCCTAAATTTCCCCTGGTAGAGTTTAAGCCCATGCCCCCTTGTCCTATTGCTAACTGCCTGGGAGAAGAGACCAATCCCCACCTGGCTATAACTTCCCTTCAGGTAGTTATAGAGAGTGATGAGGTCACCTCTAAGCCTCCTCTTCTCTAGACTAAACAACCCCAGCTCCCTCAGCCTCTCCTCATAGGTCTTATGTTCCTCAGTGAACTGGGAGGCTGACTAGCGGTTGTACGGAGCTTGAAGCTCTTCTTTGGAGCCTAATCTGTGTCCTAATTAGGCCCTCTGGGTATCTGCAAGCAAACTCTTGACGGGCATATGTGGCTGGCTGAACGGTTAGGTTTATTTGGCTGACAAACCTCAGAAGGCAGAAGTAGGTAGTTGGGGGTTGGAGAAAGCAGACAGTAGGAGTTTTTTCCACCTCCAAAGTGTCGAGTTGTGTTTCACTAGAAAATGAGTTTATAATCACAGGTGCTGAATGTGACTTGCCATGTGCTCTGGTGGAAGCTGCCGCCTTCAGCCACAAGTCAGAAACTCTGCTGGACATTGTGATAGTTTAGCAGCTGCCTGGTAATAAACCGCAATGCATTAGCATCCCAGCTCCTTACAGTGTTATTTAAATGCAATTTAAATAACTCATACATCATTCCTTCTGCAAGGGTCTTTACTATGGCAAAGTTAATTGTCACCTCTTTTGTTCAGGATACATAACTCATGGGCTTGCCCGTTATTTTTCTCTAAAGGCTCCTAAGTATTTGGGCTATTGTTAGAAAACAGGAATTTTCCAGTGACTTTCTAAAATGTTTTTAATGGTTTATTTACTCATCCTTCATTACTTCCTCAGAGTTTTTGTAGCCTTTAGAGGTATGGTCTGGCCCAGTTTTTAGAAGATCTTACAAACAAGAGAGAGGTTTTATGCAGTTTCCTTTTACAGCTCCTCTAGTCAGATAAAGTTCCCATTAAAGTCAACATGCTATTTTTTTTCCCCTAGGAGTACAGGGTCATGCCCTGTCTCTGCTGGCATAATGCAGGCATCATTGACAAGACAGACTATTTAATGGGTTTTTCTGAGTCATTATGGTCCATCAAGTCAAAACCTGCTTAGGAATTTTAGTCTGAAAATAATTGGCTGGATAGACTATAATAGCTCCTTTGAAATGGCTGCCAGGTAAATGTGGGTCTCATTCACAGACAGTATATTCTGAAGTTGAAAATCTGTATGAAATATTTGATGAGTAAACTTTTATCTTATATGCTAAAATCCATATCTGATTGATTTTACTGCATGAGCTATAAAGAAAAGTCTAATCCCATTACAGACTCAGAGCCATCAGCGTGTTTTTTCTTTAAAGCCAAGTTTGGTTTATTTTCATTTGAAGAACATCTCAAAAACACATGCTTTCAAAAAGTGTGTACTATTTCCAGGTGTGTGTTGTTTAGAGAAGCAGCAAATGACTCCTTGGCTTTTGAAATACACATCTGCCTGATGGTACAATAACAATGGGATGCTTTTTGGAGAGCAGTTCTGTTAGACTAGATCTGGCGAAGGAGTGAGTTTTGCAGTGGACGTGTCTGAATTTGTGGAATGAGCTGGACGCCTCAGTCGGAGTACTCTTGGATCTTGCCAGCTCAGCCCAGAGCTGGATGACGTGTGTAGAATATAGTAACACTTAAAACATCCTTTTTCTTACATCCTGAATGGAAAGATTTTGCTTAAAGACCAGCAAAAAATAAGGCATAGCACAGGTGGAAGTGAGCAGGTGAGGCTGAGCGAATGGAGAAAAGAAGCCACAGAGAAAGAGATGAAACAATATCACATTTTATGTCTTTGACTTTAATAATAGTAGTTTTAACCCTTATTAATACAACTTTATTTTTTAAAAAGCAAAGCATTAGCTCTGACAGTGACTCTGAAATCAGGTTCAGATATTGCAATGATCAGCAATAGCACTGGTAGGTTTAAACCTCCAACTGTTAGTTGTATTTCTTGTTTCAGGGCATAAATTCATCATCTGTGGAAATCAGAAATTCTTCCATTTTATGTGTGTGTACTTAGGAGTAGTTAGTTGGGTTGATTATTAAGTGAAGGGGTGTGAAGGGAAAGCATTTCAGAGACCAGTGAATGTCAAGTACTTGCAGTCCTGAAGAAAACCACAAAATAATTGTAGTCTTTTCCATATTCTGATCCTGAGGTGGATTTTATTTATCTCATTAGAATAGATAGTCTCTTCCCAGTTTTGTGAGGAAAGCTGTCGTGAAAAGATTGTTGTATTATATTTTAATCTGAATCATATTTTACAGCAGTTTTAAGAGTCATCACTTAACAACATGCCCCTTGCACACTGTATCATTGAAAAGTAAAAAAACAAAAAGCTTAAAATACATGTGACAGGAGCAACTGAGTGAATATACACATCCAAGCAGAAGAGTGAAGCATGCTGACACTTTCATTTTTGCTCCTTATAGTGACACTGTGTGGATGAAACCAGGAGTACATGTACAGAATAATGTCAATGAAATCCTAGTTGAAATGGTGAAGCCTGCAAGTTGTACCTACCTCCGTTTTTTTAAACCTGAACTGAAAAAAACACAGAAAGCAGTTTGTTAATGGATTTGTCAGTGATGCACAAGGACAGATGAGTGGACATGTGAGCACCCCCAGTATCCATGCCAGGCATCCTGCTGGTTTGTGCCTTGTGGCTGCTGGACGCAGAAGGGTCAGAGAATGTAAGCCTGTCCGTGCAGGGTCTCTGATGTTTCATAAGATGTGACCTCTGCAGCTTTTCCAATTTTTGGGGCCACTATGGGCTGTCTTGCTTCTGGCCTGTCACATACTCTCAGGAAGCGTATAGACACTTGATTGCTTCTAACACCTACACCCTCTGTCAAATTAGAGTGAAATCAGCCAGACGGTTGTTGTTGAGGAGACAACACGCAGGCAGACATGGATACACATACAGCGTAATCAAATAAGCTTTGTTTCCATAGAAAATCGGGCTAAAAACATAGATGCACAATTTGCTGCCCGACCATGCAGAGCAATAAATGCCATCAGCTTCTATCTGCCCATTGACAGATAAATTAAATGATCTTATTTAATTTGTCAGCTGAGCTGAAGGCACTTAGCAGCATTCCTGTCCTCCTGTTTGCATCATTTCTTTTGGTAGCCCTACCCCTGTGCCGGTGCTGCTGCTCAATGAGGGGTGCTGTCCTGCGGCATCCAAGTTGTCCATGTGCAGGCAAGGTGAAGGCCAAGAGATAGGCAGGAGGTGCTCAGTGACATAGCTCCTCTCCAGCCGGGTGAGGAGTCCTGTCAGGCGTGCACCAAATCCGAAACATAAAGCCAGAAACGGGCAGCGTTGCATCAGGTCTGCTTCCCGAGTGCCCAGCCAGCCCTGCCGTTTCCACGGCCATGTCTTCATGTCTGCCTGACCTCTCCTCCAACTTACGAACCACCAGCTAATCTCATCCGCGTTTAACAAAGAAGGAATTTCTCTAAAATGTTAAAGCATACTACAGATTTGGTGAAAATCGGCAGCTGGGTAAAGGGCGGAGATCTTACTTGTTCCTTCACTGAAAGAAATGCTCCTGAATGTGTGCCTGGAGAGGTGGCAGGTTGGAGACATCGCACACCAGGCTTTGCGAGCTCACCTGGTCACAGGGTGACAATAGGGAAGCCTGGGCAAGAGTCGGGACATACCAGAGCTGTTCACTGCAGGGTGTTGTGTTCTGTACTTGGACTGCCACTCATCCTAAATGCCTTGCAGCGCTCTGTAGGATTGAGCCCTTGATGGTGCAGGTGACCATCGAGCCCCCAGGATTTACTGTGCAATTGAGGAGCGCAACATGCAGCTGCTCCCAGATTCAGATTCGGGTCCCTGGCCAGGAACTGGAGCACATTGTGTCAGCCACAGAGGGGGTTTGGCAAGCTGCAGCCACACTCCAGCGTGCCAGCTTTGCAGGAGCTATCAGAGGTAGACCTTGCTGTGCCTCACCTGCCTGCTTATCTCTGGGCTCGCATACCGTTCCAGTTTCACCCAGGAGAAAATTGGAGGTTTGGGACTGACATTTCTTCTCATTCAACATTTTGTACAGGTCTTCATCCTAGCCTGGCTGTGCTCTTTTGCAATTTTCTTTCTCGTATCCTTGCAGCTTAAAATGAAAGGCCTCTACCCTAGCAAACCTTCCTGCTGCTGAATAATCTGGGGAGCTTTCCCTGCAAGTAGATTACACCAAACAGGGTCTCTCAAAACCATCTACTTTTACTTCAGCAACAGACACTTACCGTCAATTTTGGAGGTACAAAGAAGATGAACCAATATATGCTTAGCAGTCCTGACCAGAAAAAATATTTTCCTGCATACCTGAGTTGCATGTGAAAGCAAACAGGTGGCTAAAATCTTTCTCGGAGTTAGCTGGATGGAGACAGACCTCTTTCGAGTTAAAGGGTGGAAATACAATATTGTGCCTAGCATAAGGAAAGTTGTTCTATTTGCAGTACTGCAGAAAGAAGAAAAAAATGATAATTGAAGAAAAATTTTGATGATGTGGTTCTCTTAGTAAATTGGGAACAATGACCCTTGAAGGACCATAAAGAAAGTGAATGTCAAGATAATTTATTATTGTTACATTATCTACCTCATTTTTCACTTTGTCTTACTGAGTTGTTATATCCCTTACAAGGTAATGCCCCAAACATTAATGAGCACCTTTTTATCTTTCACGGGTGTGAAAAAGCAACAAACAGCTTTGAGAAAGGGTATTTTCTTCCAGAATTGTGTGTGCTTAATTATTTTGACACCAAAAAACTAAGTATTCGTCTGATGTGGAACGAGCATTAGATCAGCAAAGCAGCCACAGTCTCTGGGATAGCTGTGAGCATGTGAGGCTCCTGGTTACGTCTCTCTGAAGCAGCGTTTGAAGGAGCCACTCTCTTAGTTCGCAGAGGGAAGAAACAAGGTTGGTGTAGCTAATTGGTTTGTTGTTGGCTTCTTTTTGTTCTGTTCTGCCCTGTCCTTCAGGAGAGCCAGTTTCTATGCCTGTCGCCTCGACAAGAACTTGTATGTGATCGGTGGAAGAAACGAAACTGGCTACTTGTCCAGCGTGGAGTGCTACAATCTGGAGACAAATGAGTGGCGTTACGTGTCGGCCTTACCACAACCTTTAGCAGCCCATGCAGGAGCAGTTCACAATGGCAAGATTTATATTTCAGGCCAGTATCTTTTATAATTCCTGCTGTATAACAAAAAAACAACCCAAAGCAACAACCGTGAACACCCAGAACCCCAAATCATGGAACTAAATTCCTGCTGCAGCACAATGTCTCTATTTACATTAATTAACAGAAGTATCTTTACTTTGCAGGAGGTGTTCACAATGGAGAATATGTCCCCTGGCTGTACTGCTATGACCCTGTGATGGACGTCTGGGCCCGAAAACAGGACATGAACACAAAGCGAGCAATCCACACTTTGGCTGTAATGAATGATCGACTGTATGCAATTGGAGGAAACCATTTGAAAGGTCACATTTTCAATAGTGAAAAAGCATTTCAGTGTTTCCCGTCTCCTGATAAAGAATATTTTTGTTAGACAGTCATTGTTAAATACATTATAAACCAGGCAACACAATTTAACAGGACACTTGAGCCAGCAATTTTAAAAACATTTTATGCAAATTATTTTAAAATTATAACAGTACATTAAATATATGAGTAATGAATGCTTTAGATAATAAAAATGGGAGCTTCCATTACTCAAAGGCATGGACAATTTGTCATTACCAAGAATTCAATGAAACAAACAGATTATTCTTTGACCCGAAAGTACCAGCAATATTTTCCTCTGTAAATCATTTTCTAAAATTTGCAGTTAGAGAGAGCTTTATTCAGGGCAACATACAAATACAAGCTCCTGATTTAATGAAGAAAAAACAAAACAAACCTTCAGCCATTAACTATTAGGAATAGGCTCTTTAGATTCCTTTTTAGTATTAAATATAGCTTGTTAATTAGAATTCTTTTTAGAGGTCTTGTTTTCATCTTTTGAAAAGGTCTCATATTAAAATAACTGCCGTTTAGGCATCTGGTAATTTTATCTTAATACCTACATACTGTTGCTCTTACTGCTAAAGAGATTCTGCTTAATCCAGCCACTTAGGCAAAAAGCACAGCTCCTGCTCCTTTGTCCCCTGACAATATTTGACAGTTTTTGTTCCCTTTTTTTTTCCTTTCTCCTTTCATGCAAGATTGTAACGCAAAAGAAAAACTGATGTTAACTGCTAGTAACACCGGCCCATGTGCCTGGTTGACTCTGGTACCCGATTCCCTGTGAGGCTCTGAAACCACGTGCTCTTTTTGAAGATCTGAATGGCTGTCAAGCAGGGAGGGGACAAAGTCGCAGATGTACATTTTCCCTGGTAAATAGTAGTGGTGCATAAACCCCGAGCAGGGCTGCTGTGCCTCCATGTCCCACCCCCAGCTGTGATGGGTGCTCCTGGACTGGACCTTATGGGCTCCAGCAAATGTTGTAGAGGTTGCAGAGCTACATGTTGTGGGCTTTTTCACCCGCTAAAGGGAAAGTTTACATGTCACAGCCCTCCTACAACCAAAGCAGGTACTTTGGTTTCTGTAGGCTTGAGTTGTTTCCATCCTGCCTTTTTTTTTTTACCCAGTTTCACATACCATCCTCTGGGAAAGAAGGAACTTCTAATAAAAATTGCATTTTTGCCTCTGCAACTGCTGCCCTAGGTGCCTTTACTAGGTATGAAGTGCTTGCTGTTGTGAGAGGTATTTAGCATCCAGGTTTCTGGAAAGCTGCCTACTGTCTGGAAGAAGGGCTTTTTGCAAAAATGGTTTCTTCTGCACAGTGAAATAAAAGGAAGAACTGCAAGGAAAGTGAGAAGTGAGGGAACTGAAGCATGGGTGAAATGCTACAAATTCTCCAAACGGGTGGGAATAGCCGGTCTCCACGGCAAAACCCTTCCTTGTGAGGCTGGATCTGTGTCAGCAGCGCATTTACCGCACCACGGCCAGCCATGTGCGTGCTGCAGTTTATTATGGAGCTTTTGACAGATTCTGGGTGCACTGCGGTGGCCTTTCTGTGGCCCCTTACAGTCTTTACAGTGATGAAAAATTATTTTATCGCAGCTATTCTTTCCTGACATAAATAATACTCATACAAGCAGCATCATTGTGAAGTACTGAGATCACCAAATGCCCTTTTCCAGAAAATCTAACTCCTCTTTTCTGTCATACCTTGACGGAGAAGACAGCATTGTCAAGTAAAGCATCCCAGCATATTAAGAAAGCCATCATTTTACTGCGATGCTCTGATAAAGAAAGTAGTAGGAGATAGTGAAATGTCTAAATATTGGAGCAGGAACCAGGACTCCTGGGTTCTATGTCCATGTTCCTCTCAATTGATACCTGACATCACAGCTTGAGAGTCTTGATCTGAGACCCATCTGCCGTTTGGTGACTACATGGAGCCTTTGTCGATCTGTCAGAGAAGGATGGGGCCTCCTTTGGTTTTTTTGTTACATTTTCTGTCACCTTAAAGACTTTGACACACGACAACTACTCAATTAGGGTACACCTTAAATCGGCTTGAAAATTGAAGCTAGTCCGTAGCATCACATCCCTTGTGCTAAGCACCTTGTCCCTCTGGAACCAAGTGGCGTCCTCAGTTGTCAGCCTTTGAATAGATTAGATCTGCTGACCTTTGAGAAGGACTGACAGGAGTCTTTTTGAACCTGTTCAAACTTGCATTAGCACTGAGAGATGAGGAGAAATACTGCTTTAATCTGCTTGCACCGTTGATAGGTTTTTATTGAGTGTTACTTTCCAATTTGTTCAGGCTTTATTTGCGTATTTGCGATTTGTAGAAGACTGTACAACTGGTAATAAAAGCTTTCAGTTTTTGAACTGAAATAATGAGACATTAATGTTACAGAAGATGGCTTAGATGTATATGGTAATATTTTCTAGAAGAAAGTTGAGCAGTAGTGTTATAATTGCAATAATATAATTGTAACTGTAATTTAAGAAATGTAACCATAAAACAAATAGTAAAACAGTATGTCAGAACACACGTTCTCTTTTGTCAATGCTCTCATCTAGGTTTCTCCCATCTCGATGTAATGCTTGTGGAATGCTACGATCCGAAAGGCGACCAGTGGAATATCCTCCAGACTCCAATTCTGGAGGGTCGCAGTGGCCCCGGCTGCGCAGTCCTTGACGACAGTATTTACCTTGTAGGAGGCTACAGCTGGAGTATGGTGTGTACCTGCTTTCTGTAGTGACCCTTCCACTCCTTTCGAGCTCTTGCAGCCAGTCTGTATGTTGCTCAGATGGGATGGAGGGGACACAAGGGATATAGTAGCTGTAGGGGCAGGTTTTGGTTTGGTTTTCAGCACATGGAGAGCATGGAGTATTTTTTCACCTTTGTGTGTTTCTATTTAGATGAGTTATTACCAGGTTGTGTTCACTGACATGGAGTAATATAAAAATCAGAGGTAACTTGGCAAAAGTGACTTACGGGACTGTATGCTTATAGATCTGCTTATAAGGGACTTGTGGAGGAGCCTGATTTGCAAAGGCTGGGTGCTCAACCCATACGAAAACCAAGCCTCTTGGAAGGCTCTCAAATTAGGGCCCAAAACGGCAAGTCACTTTCAAAAGTGGCTTTTCATCTTTAAAGATGATGTGTAACTTGAGTTTAATGTAGGCCGCACTTAATATGACTTTTTGTTCTGTTACAGGGAGCCTACAAATCTTCTACCATTTGCTATAGTCCTGAGAAAGGGACTTGGACAGAACTAGAAGGAGATGTCGCTGAGCCACTTGCAGGACCTGCTTGTTCAACTGTCATATTGCCAGCCTGCGTACCATACAACAAATGATAGTCAAGGAGCACTGACACGAACACTGATTGCATTTGGGAAAATAATGACGGGTGACGTAAATATTTTATTAGAACAGGATTCCTGTTAAAACAAAAGCTACCATAATTGACCCCTTATTCCATATTTATGCTTTAGGAGCAAACTAAAAGAAAACAAAACCCAAGTATTGTCCCATCTCAGATAGATGCCGGTGTCTTATGAAGCAAGTAGCTAAAACACACCGAACATTACATGCTGACAGACTGCCATTTCAGACTGATTTTAACTTTTTTCCTGCTGCAGAGATGTTCCTTATGTCAAATCTAACTTTACAAAAAATGAAGGCTAAATTTTCAAATACAGCCTGAAGAGACAAGATCAGTATTGTGCATTGTATCTACCTGCATGTGATCTGTGTTGAAGTCATGGGGATGTTGTTTTCATGAATGCTTCAGAATTCAGATAGTGAAAAGCTCGCACTGCATTGCAGAATTATCTCCTCCTCTGTAATCCTAACCTACAGCTACTTCACATGCTCTGCAAGCAACACAGCGTCAGAAGATTATAAAAGGTAAAGAAATATCATTCAGGTTTTGCACAGCTTGGCATCTAAAATGCTCTGCCTTCAAAGTCCCCATGTGTAAGTGCAGCAGAAAGCAGACTACAATGAACGCCATGCTTTACGGAGCACTTCTTGTAATAGCAGCTTAGGGATTAGGATCAAATTCTTCTAATCACACTTGTGTAAAGTCAAAGTAATTTCACTGAAATCACACGGAATGACTGGTTTTGCATCGGTATAACAGAAATTTGGTCCTACACCTTAAATTCTTGGTTCATAGAGTAAGTTATTTCTATGGCCACTTAACAAAGCACCGGAAACCTTACTTACGTTTCGCTAACCTGGTAGATAGGAGCATCCGTGCTAGTTGCTTCCAAAGACAAGAAGACTGCATTTAACTTTGGACTCTGAAAAGATTATGCACAATTTTGGAGAGATGCTGGTAAGTAGTTAAAATACTCCTGTGTGGTTCATCTTCAAATGTACTCTGAAAGATTTTTACTGTTTATCCGAAGTAATATGAGGCTAGACTTTCCACTGCCTTATAACCTGTGTAGTTATTTACACGTTACAAAGCAAGTTCAGAATGCTACCACGTGGGACCAGTAGCATTTAGGACTCGCTTCATATGAGCTCATGGTTGCTTGCACAAATCAGGCTGTCCATGCTTTAGGCTTCCGTCCTGGCTTTGCAAAAGCAGTAACAAAATCTGAGCCTGATTCTTCGCCACCTTGCAGCTAACACAATCATCTACACCTCAGCAAAGTATATGTATAATTCTTCCATTGCGGTTTACTGGTGCTGCATCCGTTACTCTCAGGAGCATCCTCTTCTCTGGTATAAACTGACATTGCTCGGTTGAAGCCAATGGATGTACTTTTGTTTATGTCCACTGCAAACCTGGTCTTTAATTTGCCCACCTGTAACTGGCTGCACCAGATAAAAGGCGAAGCAGACTCAGATCCTGCATTTTCAAGCCTCGGCGTATCTTTCACAACTTAATGCTAGTGCATTGAGCAAGGAGCAGGCAACTACTGGAGATTGGTTTCTGCTGCAGAGGCAATAGATGGGAAGAAGAATTCATTCTTTGCTTTGCAAAATAGAAAGAGGGTGAGTGTACACAGAAATTACACTATATATTGATGCTTGAGAGCAATATAAATAATGGAGAGCAAATACCGTGGGACTGTTTCTCTCTGGCATCAGTCCAGTTTTATTGCAGTGCAACTCCCTTGCTTGCAGCAGAATTACGCAGTTGTAAAACTGGAGTAATGCAGTAAAGACTGATATCATACAAATGCAATAACCCAGTGGATGAGGTAGCTGCACGCCTGGAAAAAAATTGTTTAAACAAAGTGATTATCTGAAGATGCTAATATTTGGATGTGCCGTTGGGGAGTTTTCCATTGAGCATCACTAAGGAACTCAAAAAAGTGGAGTGTATATCTTGAAATCTCAATCCATTTCTACTATATAGTGCAATCTTAGTTGGTTTTCTATTTATTTATATTGTTCAGATCCAAGGGATCCCTTGTAAAATATATTTGGTGCAATCATGACTTTTTTTTCCTTTCCTGTTGAAAGTATATAAATATAAATATATATAAAAAGGAAACTGTTAAGGTACTAAATGAGGAAATCTTGAATGACATTTAAGATCAGGATAAGGTCTGCCATTAAACACTGACTGTCACCTGTCGCTACTGAAATGTATCATTTTTAAAGGATATTTGTTGTCCTTTTAAGTGGTCCTTTTTTTACCGAGATAATTTAAAGATTTATGAGGACTGTATGTAAATCTTTCTATCTTTCAGGAAGGCATGACCAAGGAAAGTGCTAACTGAATAAGTCACACAAAGAATGTAAATTTTGTACAGTACTAGACTGTGTAAATGAAGCTTGCTTGTAGGGGGGAAACTTTAAATAAAACTTTATGTACTAATTCAACTGTCTGCCATATTCCTACTTACAAAGTGTATGTATAAATAATATCTACATTAAATTCTTTGGAACTTTTTTTATCATGTAGATGCGTAAACTTATTTTGTGGCCGCACATAACAGCCTCGTTGTTCTCAGTGCCTGTAACTACAGCAACACAGTAAAATGGAGTGACTCAGGTTCTTCTCCTGAGCCACATGTCCCGCCTGTGCTTCCAGCAGGGAAAGCCCCACCTGCATGCTGGTGGGCAGGGTTGGACCTCAGAAAGTCACCGATGCCATCATATGTCTGTGAAATGCCTCTGCCTTGAGCTGCTCGGCCCGTTCCTCCATCCCATGGTAAGATGAGTGGAAAGGATGCCACCCAGTTAAATGCCATCTTACCTTGGGGGATTTAATGCTGGTTGTGGCAATTTCTTCCCTCTTCAAAATGTCCCTCCTGTGGTGATTGACCCTTCTAATGATGGGTATTTGTATCCTTGGAGGGGAAGCGCTGGCACAGGTGAGCAGGAGAGGAATTTGGGACAAGAGCTATTGGCAGGCTGAGAAGACAAGGTCAAGGCAGAGGTTCTATCGGGAAGCAGAATCATTGTCAATATCAGTTACTATACTACATGTTTGATTTATTCATGCCTACCAGCCTTTACATGGACCAGAACCTTCCTATGCAAACCACCAGCAGGTGCACTGAGCAAACAAAAAGCCAGGCCCTGACCCCGCACCTACAGCAAGTGTGGGC
The DNA here is from genome assembly GCF_036013475.1 of Columba livia. Lineage (NCBI taxonomy): Eukaryota > Metazoa > Chordata > Aves > Columbiformes > Columbidae > Columba > Columba livia. The sequence continues at coordinate 117,159,198 of NC_088603.1, read as the reverse complement.
TGTGCTGAAGGTGGCCAAGAGTGCAGTGGAAGAGTCTGGTCTAACAAGAGGGGATTGATCCTCTTCACATCTTTTATGAGGAAGGGTATGGCGAGCCAACAGCAACTATGGCAAGACAGCACAGCATATAAGACTGTTTGATTAATGAGGTTATTTGAGAAAGGGAGATTTATGTATATTTTTTAAAGTAATGCAAGAGAAGAAAGAAGAGGAGAAGCTGGAAGCAATGGGCAGAGATACGATTTGGAAAGGAAGGGGATGAAGTGAGAAAGAGGTAAGAATGAAAGGGAAAAAATAGAAAATGAGAGCCAGCAAGAAGAGAAAGTGGAAAGCTCTTGTGGATCAAGGGCACAGAGAGAGTAAGAGCTGGAGTAATGAGGAAGGCAAAAGTGGTTTCTGAGAAGCACACATCAGAGCAAGTATGGGAAGAAATGACCAGTGAGGCCATACAGAATTCAGAAGAGAAACACGAGAAAATGCAACAAAAGAGGACAGGAAATGCACATGAAACTAAATAAGCACTTGGTGATGGTACTGCTCCCGTTTTCTTCGACTGATCATTTGCAGTGGTTTATCTGTCAAGAAGAGGGAGCAAGTCAACAGAGAACTTAGGTGTTGCAGCATTCAAGCTTTCAGTGCACAGACTTCAGCACAACAGAAATCAGGACACAGCTGCCCAGTGACACATCTCTGGGGTGCCTGGGCTGCAGGAAGCACCCAGCTACAGCCAGCACTGGTGGAAAGGGAGGAAGAGCTGCCACCAGCAGCGAGAAGCAGAGGATGAGCAGATGTGTCACAAGTCCAGGTGCCCACTGGGCTGGAAGGAAGTGTCTTCTCCATTTCCAGTTCACAGACTAAAGTCGTCTGTGGGAGTCAGACATCTGGACTGTTCCTCCGTTCTCCTTGTCTGCTGTCCTTCTTGCCAAACTTTAATAGAGTCATAGAATGCCAGGTTGGAAGGGACCACAAGGATCATCTGGTCCAACCTTCCTTAGCAAAATCAAGGTCTAGACAAGATGCCGCAGCATCCTGTCCAGCTGAATCTTAAAAGCGTCCAGTGTTGGGGAATCCACCACTTTCCTGGGGGTATTATCCCAATGACTGATTGTTCTCATTATGAAAAATTGTCCTCTGATGTCTAATCGGAATCTCCCCAGGAGTAACTTGTACCCATTGCCCTTCATCTTTTCCATGTCACTCCTGGTAAAAAGAGGGTCTCCATCTGTGTAGCCACCCTTTAAATACTGGAACATGGTGATAAGATCTCCCCTAAGCCATCTTCTCCTCTTTGTCCTTAGCGTGACAAACTTGCCAAGGTACTTTCGTGGAGCTGGACCTGGCAAACAACAGACTGGTGAATGGAGCTGTTTCCCTGTCCCTGAGCTGTGGTCCCATCCTCTGTCCAGGAAACATGAGAAGGGTGGCTTGCTGCTGACTTGCAACCCATATGTGTGCCCTTAAGGAGGGCAAAGGTGGTGCTTCAGAAATATGTTTTCCCATTCATTATAGCACTGCCTTCAAAGGTACTGTGCGCACCCACCTCCCAAAAGCTGGCATTGCTTTCCATCACAGGTTTGTCCCCCTTCCCACTTTTAATACAATAATTTACTCAGCTAGCTACATCTGTGAGCCAATTTCTGAGAAAAATCCATGCCAAAGCTCATTATATATACCGGTTTGTATTGTGTTATAATTGCTCACCTATACAGTACTCTAGTTTTCTTGCTTTTAAGGGACAGACCGTGTTTTAATTTAAATGGAAGTCTCAGGTCCAGACCAAAGAAATAGCGTTGGCTGTGCTGGAGGTCAGAGTGGCTAGCGGGAAGGGAAAGTACACTAATGAATTCTGGAGGGCTTGTAATGCCATAAAAGATTCAGTTAATCTGCAGCATAGATGTTGATCAGCGAAACTGAACGTAATTCTCTGGACCTTGTCAGATGTATTCTGTGCATGTCAGTGTTCCACACCAATTACAGATTTTAGAAGATGCTCTCATGCAAAACTATGTGCCCTAATATATAAGCCAGCTCAGATGTAACTAAAATTAAAATCTGACTGTGGCAAATCTCTGTGATCCTGATATATGAAAATCCAAATAAATGATTTGTTCCCAGAAATGAAAAATAACTTCAGCAGGAAATTTCAAAATTACTTATGCAGGATTAATCCAGTTCAATGAATGCATCTTGCGTTGATTAATAAAGCATTCCTGAATTGCAAAGTAAAATGAGAGGAGACTTCTGGTGCTGATACATTTGTGTATTTCTGAAGCTAGAGAGAAATGTGTGCTTGCAAGTGATGTGGTCAACCAGTGTAAACAGAGATTGAATACAAATAGTGATTTTCTAATTGTCTGTTTTCTCCCTGCAGCAGAAAACTAACTTTGTGACATTGATCCTTTCTTGAAGAACATAGGTACTGTGTTACCTGCCACAATATTGAATGAGAACAGGGCATCTAACACGATTGTACAATGACTCCAATTAGCATCCAGGTGACATCTGCAGTCTCATCTAGCAAAGAAAAGCAAAACTTGACCTACTTGCTGCTGATTTTCTTGCCACACACAGTAGAGATTTTGGTCAAGTAACACTAGCTTTTGTGATCTACTGCCCTTGAATTTAATTGGGTTTCGAGGTGAATAGATACAGGGAAACAGTTTAGAAAGCAGAAACAAGGGAAGGAGATTTAAACAAATGCATCATTTTCCCAAATTTTTCTTCATCATACACACACATGAACAAAACCAATTGAATTTATTTAAAGTGGTCACATTTGTTAATCTAAAAACCTATTCCTCAGTTTGGAGAATGACCTTCAATCATTGCAGTGTTTTCCAAAGCAATATTTATAAATGCTGGAGCTATTTTGCAAAATACCTTTAACATCCTTATGGTTTTATCTTTAAGACCTGGTTCCTCAAATCACTCTTAAACATCTCCCAGAAAACCACACCAGAAGGATCATATTTGTAAAGCTTGCTTAGGATCCTGGTATTTTGTGGGGTATACAGTTCCTGATTCTTTGCAAACTTGTTTCCATTTTTGTTTGCAATTGTGCAAAACAGTTCGGTTTTCAAAAAAACTTTGACTGATCAAGAATAATTCATATGAATGGAGTAAGTGAACTTTAAACATACTTCGCTGTGAATAGTAAATACCAAGACTGATGATCCATTGCATGAACAGTAACAGAAAAATTGTTGCTTCCTGTGTATTTAAGGGTTTTGAGAAAGGTGTATAAATATACATGTACATATTTGCACCCAAAAAATGTCAAGTTCAAAGGCCATAGCAAAGTCTGCTGTGCCATTGTTTTCACTAAAACTGTGAACTTGGTAACAGCACTGCAACTTGGATCTTTTTCTTTAAAAACCACCTCTTGAACTGCGAAGATGCCATTAGTCACAGCGGGGAGCGTAACCAGAAGGAGGATGTCTGTAACTATAGCAAGAGAGCACATTAAACTGTAGGTCAAAATCACGACTGACTGATTACCTTCAGGGTGAAAGTAAATCTTCAGACTTGCCGGAGTGACAGGAAACAGGACTGACGGGGGCTGGCCGAGGTCATCCCCTGCCTCCCCCACGCCACGGTGGGGCCGGCGATGCCCAGCGCTCTCCCAGCAGACGTTTGCTGACTCGCCGAACCTCTGTAGCGATGTGTGACGGGACGCAGTCATCGTCATCATTAGAAAATGCTTCCTAATGTCTAGCTTAAATGTCTCATTAGTCTAAAGAGATGATTGCAGGAAGAGCCTAAAAGAGAAAACAAATATTTTCCAAAAATTTAAGTCTGCAATTAAATCGTCTGAAACTTTCACAAATGGCACAACCTTCAAAACTGCTTTTCCTTCTGCTCTCAGTGGATGAGAAGTGCTTATTCTCACTATTTTGCAGCAGCTTTTTTTTTGCAAACCTGAAGACTACCAGTCTTCACCTTTCTTTACCAGTCTTCACCTTTCTTTAGCCCTGTGATTCAATCTCTTCTTCCTGACTATGAATTTTACATGTACCAGCAGTCTGATTTTTCCCTTTTTAGATGAACTCCAGCTGACCCACCTCTTCAGCTGTGCATTGACCAGTGCAGAGAAGAGCAGAAGATTCCTAACATGCAGGAATGCAGTCCAAGGTTGCAAAGGAGTGAAGCTGTGCAATGAGGTCTTTCCTTCATCAATAAGCCTCCCACAGGCCAGAGCTGATCAGAATTATATTTAAGCAATATTAAAAATGAAGCATCCTCTTAGCAGCATTTCCACTAGGGATGGCAATGAAAGTTACAATCTGGCTGTGCAGGATTCAGGTATAGAGTCCAATATGATAACCTTTAGTGAATGGTATTTACATATAGGACTGCATAAAGATTAATTAACCTCCTGTAGGAAAATGTGGCACTTTTATCGGTGGCTAGGCACTCATTAAAAAGTACTGTAGTCTTTTAAGATCTTGCTTCTTTTTAGTGGAACAAAATTAAAGACATTTGTGAAGAATTCTGTCTGGTACACCACCACCTCTTGTGACTTACTCGCCAAGCATTCGCTTTTTCCGTTATACATTCCACCACTTTCAAGAGCTACAGAGCACTGCCAGGACCTAAAATGAAAAGATAGATCATTTCTCCAACAGTGATTTATTTTGATTAGCACAAGGGTGTAATCCTCTGCATTCTCTCCTCTGGTTTTTAGATGGTGGCTTGAGGCAGAACAATTTTTGTAGCTATGTTCATGCTTCTGATCACAAAAACACCACCTCACCTGTTTGTCCTGTGAAAAACATAACCGGACATCAATTTCAAGTGATCCCAGCATGGTTACTTATTTTGAGGATGTTTACCATCCCCATGTCCATCCTAGATTCATCTCATGAAATGTGAAATATTGCCATTTGAAGGCAAGAGTGTCTGGTGTAAACACTGGTAGTTTCTGAGTTACTGTACTACAGAAAAATAGTTGTGTCTAACCAAAATGCTGAATCACACTTTTAATGTGTCTCATTCGGACTGATGTTTTTTGCCTGTTTTTCCTCTCTTTTCCTCCCTTTTTTTAACACAGGTGAACTTCTCAGCCTGGAAGTAGGAAGATGAGATACCTTTGGCTAGTTGCATGTCTCATGTTGGCAAATGCCTTGCACTGCCGCTGTAGTTCAGAGTTTAATCAGAAAACCTTTTGTTGCAATCCTTAGCAGTGCTGGATGCTGGTACTGAGCCTTTGCCCACAGTGTTGTAGTAACACTGGGCGTTCATCTTACAGTGGGAAAGAAATAAATGGTCGTAGACTTGGCCTGCAGGAGTAAATTGTATATTAGACTCCATGTCTAGTGCAGCCCAAAATGTTGGTAAGTGAAGCCTCAGACTGGCCTACACCCCAGTCACTGTAAACCTTGCATTTCTATGCTAGCCCATCAGGTAGACCAATGGATGTGTGACTTCACTTCCTCCTCTCTCCTCCATTCCCTGGAAATAGGCAACAACTCATCCAAATGCCCCCAGGTGATCCCCCCACCCCTGCAGCACAAGGTATTCCCAGCCCTTGCCTTCCCAAGGGCCCATCACCCACAGCTGGGACTGTCACTGTGCCCTGACACTGGCCTGTTTCAGATGAAGCAATGGAACTACGCTGTTTTAGGCAGTTAACCATGTAAACATTTTAGGACCCAACTGCGGAACAGAATCAGCACTCACATGCTTCACCAGAGGACACTTATTGATAGCTATGGAGAGGACTCACAAAATCATGTTTTAGACCTGGAACAACACTTAATAGATGAGAAAAAAGAGTCTTCACTCTGTAGTCATTGGTTCCAATTAGAGGATGAACTGTCCCCTATTTTCCAAAGCATGTTTAATTTTGAATGGGTTTCTCATGGACTGTGGGCTACCATAGGCAAATCTCATTTTGACAAGTACTAATTATGGACAACGCAGTGGCAGACTGTAATCTCTGTCATGAGAGCTATCAACAGGGTTGCAGTGAAGGCTTTAACAGTGGGTGGCAGTACTCCGGGTCAAATTAATCACCACCATAATGACAATGAAATCAGTAGAGCTTTGGGATGTTAAGGTTGATAAAAGAAGCCATTCTGTTCTCTGTCTGGCTATTTACATCGCAGCCTGGCCTCTGCTCGAGCTAATCCTTTGTCACGGTCTTCAGGGCTGGCTTTTTTTGGCACAGGAGAGAGAGAACAAAGAGCAGCCCCCCTTGCAGAAGCAATGTTTTCATGTCCAGATCTGAGCTGCTGCAAGTGGATTACCTAAGTGTGAAGGAGACAGCCCCAGATTTGCACAGGCTGCTGTTCTGAGGCACGTGAAAGGATTCAAAAATGTAAGTGGAATTTCTGGGAGATGCAACCTCAGAAGTGCTGATGTGCGTAAAGTCAGCTCTGTTTGGCCTTGGCTTTTGTCAAAGAGGTTTAGAAAGGCCTGTTCTGCCTCCTTTGCCTCCTTTTGCCATGGCTACAGGGCTTGAGGCCTGAATGAATACCTGTTTGGAGCGTGATACAGGCAACAACCGGGCATGAAGAGATATGCAGTGACTGCAGATGCAGCTAAAAAAAAAAGACTTTTCCACAAATAACCAGGTGAACAGATCCTCCGTGTAATGATGCTATGCTAAACTGTGTCAAATTTTAGCCCAAGCCAGCCTTGCCCTACAGCTATGGACTTGCTCACCGAGAGTGCTTCACACTGCTTTATTCTGCTTTAGACACACGTTTCATGCTCTGCTGCTAATGGCTGTTTCTGTAACACTGAGCTTTGGAACATTTCTCAGCACCTGTATCCATGTGTGCACTCCCTCTGGACCCCCAGAAAGGATTCGTGCAGGGGCTGGACAGGAGCTGCCACCCTCCCTAGCCGCTCTTCAGGCTGTTATGGGGGTAGCAGGGCCCAGGGAATCATCCCACACATCCCAACAGGTCTGTGTGGACACAGACACAGTGAAAGGCTTTGCAGCTTGTGTACTGGTGTGGCCTAAACACAAAACACCTCCTCGTTTTGCCACTCAAGTCTCCTCCATCCACTCCCCTGCACCACTTGGGGTTATCTCCCCATGTCCTCTGACAAATTATCAAATGATGCTTCAGTGAGGGTGATGTAACCAAGCTTTTTGTCTGGGGCTACAATGGCGAATTTTCGTTCCTGCACCTACACTTTCATATAATAGGAAGAATCAAATGTAAAACAATGTCTTTCCATTCATCTGTTTAGTACCAGGCTGGTCACAAAAATATATAACTACCCTAAAATCCAACTAAACTGCCAACCATTCATTTTGGATCCATTTTGTAACTATGCAGAATAATCTGTTCTTTTATTAGAGCAGTTAAAGGAGATTTAGAGGGAGGAAAGAGCATGGTGACTTCCAAGGGAAGAGTGAGTGATTCAGTGCAAAAAGGGTAAATTTCATCTGCACATTCTTAACTGCGAGGACATTCTGCACATCTCAGGAGTGCACTAAGTGGTGCAGTAAACCAGTAAATTAGAAGAATGTAAATTCTTTAGTAGGAATTGCACGCAAGGGAAAAATGCTTCCTCACGCTCATATTTGTTTTCATGAAAATAATGTACACTCTTCCTAAAATCAAACTGGTACAAAGCTGAGTAAGACATCAAAACCAGTAATAGATATTACACTGGACTAAGAAATGGCAATGACACGATTATCTTCTGTGTTTCTGATCATCACTGTGATAAAACGAGGAGGTGGCATATTTAGAGCCTTGCACCGAGCAGGGAGCCTTGTATCTCCCTTCCCCTCTCATTCTGTCTGTCTTATTTATCTCTCATTAAACTAAATTGTATTCTTGTTGGCTGACTGACCTCTGATATTGTTATTAATTGATTTATATAGTGCCTTCTGCAAGCCTCAAGGCACTGCAGAGAATTGCAAATATATATAGGGATCACTTCACCAACCACCTAAGTGCAGCCACCTTTGTGGTGGAAACTGGTGGCCGTTGCAGTGGAAATAGTTTGGGTTAGAAAAGAAGGCAGATGAATGGAGCCGGCATCTCCAGCAGTCCTACCGCTCAGGAGCTGCCTTGAAATCAGACGGGAAGGGTCAAAAAGCTTTAAGAAAAATGACCAGGTCTGGTAACTGATGAGCATGTTCGAAAAGAAGTGCGAGGCAGAATATTTTTGTGGTGAATTCAATTGTGGTAAGGGCATTTATACAGGAATTCAGACCAGAGACTGGAGCTGTCTTTAGCTCAGGACCCAAAATATCACAGTCTGCGGTGGCAGCTTAGCACCACCGATGTGTTTCCCTGATGCTTACACCAGTATGAATCATGAAGAGAAAAAGGTTACAATAAGCTGACGCACAAATAGTAGGTGGCCACGAAGAAAGGAAGGGGTTGCACACACTGAAAAATGGCAGAGGTCTTCTCCACAGAAGGGCACACCATCCTCCCTTCCTTACCCTCAGCAGTGACCCCCAGCACCACAGCAAGACCGCATCTGTGGTGTCTGTGAGCATCAATGCCCATTTCTCAAATGTGAGGAGACTGCAGTTTTTCAGTGTAAGAGGTTGAGCACTCACAATAAACATTTTTAATACTTTCCCATCAATTATAGATGAGAGGGCTTTGTGTTTTTTCAGAATATTACAGTTTTGTCTTCATTTGAAACATCTGAATGCCTCTAATTAAAAAAAAAAAAAAAAAAAAAAAAAGAAAGAAAAAAAGTCTTTCCGAAGGTGCAGATGTAGCAGGGAATATCAGAAATATCTTTGTTATGTTGGGTCATTAAAGCTACTTAAACCTGAGTGAAATGCATCGTATAGATCTGAAGGTTTTGAACCTTTCCCCATTAAAACAAACCCTGAATATGAAAAAGTGCACCCCTTTCCAAAGCAGAATTAATTTCACTGCCTCCATTAACAAGCAGGTCTGCTCTCATCTTATCTTTCAAGAATTCTATGCCTGATTGCATTTATGTTCTCATTTAGCATCTCAAAATGGGCACTTTCTTTCAAGAAGGGTTAGTGCATGACTCACCCGCTTAGTTAATCTGACTAATTAGCATACTGCCGCCCATTAACAGCATTAGAACAACAACTGTAGCTCTCACTACCTTGGTGTGTGGAAAACAGACCTCTTCTAGTTTGCAAGGACATTGGTTGCTCTCCATCTTTTGGTAACCATGGGGTTATTTATCACACCGGCACAGGATTTGCAGATAGCTCTGGAAGGGGCGATATAATTCTTAATATCCTGCAAAAACCCTCAGCCCATAATCTTGCCTGGTGACTTATTGGAAATTATTCTAAAATTAAGTCTTTAACTCTGCAAGAAACCTCTCTGGCATTCGAGCTGCTCTCGTGCACTTCTTCCAACTTAATTCAAAGAAACTGATGGTGGAAATTAAAGAAATATTTCTTATGTATGATAAGTCACAATAAGTGTATCAATATTAAAATCTTTTGTACTTCAACCAGCCACGGTGGCCTTGTACTTATTTCCCACAGCTATTCTAGGTGTATCAAGCCGCGCTCAAGCAGAACTAAGGTTTGTGGGTCCTTAAAAGAGTAATTTTCTGGGAAGCATGCCTTGCAAACCAGGAATGTTTTTGTTCGTGGATGTGATGCTGGGAAGAGCAGGTTAAATGACACAACTAGGGAGGCCAAGCCAGCAACTGTCACAGCTCCTTCAGACAACTGCGGAGTGCCCAAGGTGCTCAGGGAGATGTACACACCTAGTTTCAGCCTGCCCCAAATAGGCTGAAAAGCTGAAAGGCCCATGTAGGGGTGAATTTCCATTCTTTATCTCAAAGGGCTGTTCATGGGAAGCCTAATTATGGTCACTTAAGTTCCAGGACAGTTAATCATTTCACTGCAGCTCACCATATCAGAAACACGTGTCATCTAACAGGCTTCTTCCATGCAGGTGCCACACACCCTCACACCACACTCCCTGGGAAAAAACCTGTAGCGGCCAATGCTGCCTGCAGGGCCTTCAGGCTCTCCTCCAAGTGTGCTGGTGTGTATTTCATCTCCCTTGCTCTTAGCACAGAGCTGTTGGATGCTGGTGTTCGGCTGGGTTATTCAAGCGATGCTGGCTGCCTTGGGTGCCTTGGAGCCCTTCATGGTGTGCCCAGAGGTTTTGTAAGTAGGGGTCATCAGCCAGCGGTGAGAATCAGCAGACATAATAGTTGAAAACATGTGTTTTCAATGTAATATTATGAGCTTTAGAAATCTGAAATGTTTCATGGACGTGCAGGTTTTACCTGATGGGAATGTCACCGTTTGACGACAGCAAATCCATTCACTAGGGATGCTCATGCTGGACATTGCCAGAGCTCACTCTAAGTGGTTTCTGTCTGCTTGGAGTGAAAGCTGAGCAGCAGATCCCCTGGCCAAAAATCCCTCGCACAATGTTGGTCCCCGCAGGAGGTGAGGCTGCTCACACCCCCTCCCGCTGCACAGTCTCGTGACCACCACCTGTAATGGCCGTCCCCGCTGCAGCTGAGGCTGAAAAGTGAGAGATCCCAGCACCAGTGGAACAACACCAACACGTCTCGGGAATCTGAGTCTTGGTTTCAAAGTGCCCCTGATGGTACTGAAAATTATTTTGTCCAACTAACTCACATTAGCAGCTAAACTAGTTTCAGGACCAGTGGAGGACAATATTGCTTTGGCTTCCTGAATAAGAGGACCTAGGCACCAGCAAGGGTGCTGAGGTGGTGTGTGCAAGGCAAAGCCCTTTCTCTGGGCTCAGGATGACTCTTTTTGCTCCACGAAATCAGTCCCCAGGGTGTACGGCTGCTGGAGTGCACCACCTTGTGAAATGCCTCACTCCCCAGACAACAGTTTGCTGTAGAAATGGATGCTTCTGTACAGGCACCGTGACCCCAGACAAGCACACATGGAGAGGTGGGAACAGCTCCAGGGTGAAACAGGACCTCTGTATCCACCAGCTGCATCATTCCCCATACAGCCACACCACAAAAGGGCAGTTCTACATCCTCTTTAACATTTGCCCCCAGCCTTTACCATAAGTGGTTTTACTGCAAATGCACTATAGAAAGGACTCTTCCTCTTGCAACTTCTGCTATTTTCCCCATTATGAGCTTGACTCAGCATTTAAAAATCTTGCAGCTCTACATTTAGCAAGTCCAAATAAATATATAAAGGAGGTCAAAAAAGTGGTACTAAGTCCATATTTTGAGGAAATACAGTCTAGTTAATGCAGAACCTGAAGCACTTCTGGACTTGAGCAAACTGTTCAGAAGGTGACGTCACCAAGCCTGCAAAAGTAGCAGGTGACTTAAAACCTTTGCCCTTTTTAAAAACAGTCCCTAGACTCCTGTTGTAATATTTAATCCCTTATTTTAACATGAAGAAGGAATGTTCATATTTTGTGTTCCTTCTCTTAGCACTTCTGAACTGACCTTACAGTGACATGATTTATTCTGCTATAATTTCCTTCTCCTGTTTGAGACTTTGATTCATCAAGCATTTCCCTGGAAAGAAAAGCTCTGAACCTGTTCTCAGTGAAGAGCTGTGGTGTTTCTCCTTTTTCATATTTGGCGTCTGTGGCAAGTGATGGCTGTGGAGCAGATGGCTGCTGGCTGGTGAGTGGACTTGCCAGTAAGATGGAAGAAGAGCAATGGGATTGAAGGCTGGTCAGATGGAGATGCTGCCTGAACTAGAGGCAAAGCTAGGGTGTCTAAGGGCTGAAATCAAAGCATGATGGGGTGTCACTGTTTGATTGCAGGGTGACAATAAACCGTGGCAGATGCTTTGTTAACCCCCTCCCCATTCTCCACCCCCTCTGAACCTCCCTGCCTCCCCACTAAGGAAAGGCAATAGGAGGGCAACGAGAGGCAAAGAGAGAGAGAAGACTTGCAAGTTGGAAAAAGTTAAAAATGTTTTAGTAATGCTACTAATAAAATAGAGAAAATAATACAAAATATTCAAAACCACTCTTCAGTTTTCCAGGTAGCTCAGCACTGCTCCAGCAGCTGCAGGGCAGGCATCCATAAGTCCTGGGTTGGACTGTGCAACAGACTGGAACTGGATTCAAGGACCAGGATCTGTCACTAGGCCTCTGGTCACAGGAACAGCAGACAGGGCTCTCTCCAGATGGTGGCCACAGTCAAAGAGACAGCGAGACCCTCATGATCTCCCACTTTTTTATGGTGTTATGATGTGGATGGGATGGAATACTTAGTTGGTCAGTTTTAGTCACCTGTTCAGTTCGCTCCTCCTTGCTTACAGGATGTGGATTCTTATCAGCGACCTTGCATTCCATTGCTATGTCTACCAAAACATGTATCCAACTTCAGAAAAGTGCTGTTACTAAGAAGAACTTAGCTGAAAGAAAAAATCACTAAAAGAGAAACTGGTCTTGTTTTTAACAAGACCAGGACATGGGGGTTGCAGGGAAAGGTGGGCTTTTGGGGGGCAAACGATGAGTTTTTTCCCTTCCTTACCCCATTCACCTTCTTCTCCCACATCCCTGCTTTGTCCCCCTTCCACCGTGTCTGGAGGGACCACAGTCCCCATGGAGGTTCCTAGAGCAGCAATGGCACAGCCCTGGCACACACCACCAGCAAGCGCTGATGAGCTCTGTCATCCAGGCTGCAGTGGGGCAAATCTGTCAGGAGGGAGGATATCTTTGGTTAGACCCACTGATTTAGCTGTAAAAGCATAAACAAGCTTTCTAGCTGTTTCTATCTGAAGAGAAGTTTGTGCCTGAAAACTTGTATATTTTTTCAGCTGTACTAGTTGCTCCAAGACAAAAAAAAAAAGAAGGTATGATCTCTTCCTGCAGTCTGTGTGTCTGTCATAACTGTAGACCATCACAGCTACAACATGATTAGGAATTTAGAACATGCCATTCAGTGTGAGCTGAAATGCCTGCTGAAATGCTGTCCAAGAGCTAGAAGCATGCACCTCAGACCATTTTTGAATTGTGACCTGTACATTTTCAACCCTGCCTTTACAGTGAGCAGAATTTATTTACACATCACAGAAAGTAGTAGAAGATTGGAACTGAAGCCTGGAGAGCCTTAACATGCTATTGGGGTTCCTCTTTGCATGAGAGAAGCATCTGTATTATTCATATATGATTATTAATAATAGAATAGCAGCAAAGATAAGTGACTCAGTGGAAGCTAAGTAGTTTCTCAAAAGTCGTGGATTGACATAAAATATCTCCATTTCATCTTTAACATGTGACTGCAAAGACCAGTTTGGCAATACAAAAATCAATCCTTTTATTGATCCATTTTACATCCATCTTTCTGAGAGTTTTGATGTTAGAAATATTATTGAAAGCTTTAGTGAAGACCTGAAATACTTAATCACCAAATAGGTGCTTCAAAAACAAGAAATTAATTTGGGCTTTGAACTTTTTGCCTTTTGATTCTACCAGGGTTCTAGTGGAACCACGAAGGTTCAGCTTCTTTCTTATCCTTTGCTGTGATACTTCTGTCCCAAGGAGTCCCATATTACTGCATTACATGTACCATATTTCTGGCTGCAGAAGACAGGAGGGAAATCTGTTGAAAAACTTCCACTTTTAATAACAAGAGGTGCTGAATGCTCAAGGCTCCTAGACTTTAAGAAAGAAGTTTCTGGTACGTAACAAAGAATGCACCTCTGCATGTCTGCAGCTCTGATCCAAATGGGGGAATGCGAAGAGTCTGTATGGTTATATGACTGTTGGCAAATCACATGGCATGAGAATGTGTTGGTTTTACTGTACTGATACCAGTTAGTGCCTCTTGTAAATCCATGCTTTCTGCTTAAATTCACATGTTTGCCAACAGCACTGCTCAAGTCAGGCTCAGCATGCAGGCAGGAGTTTGCAGAGTTAGTCTAAATCAGATGTGAAAGCTGAGAAAGAAGACATTCTCTTCTATTACATTTAGTGTTATGTTACCATAAATATTGAATTAGAACTTTATTTAGATAGAATTATTAATTATCACCTGGGTCTTTAGCTCATTATATCAGTGCATCCAATGCAGACTTCTTGCTGCTTGTTGGCAGATTATTGTTGTCCTCTTTGAGGTTATTCCTGCCCTCTTTGCCATTTATTGTTTTTGAAGATGGTTAATCTGTCTGCGTTAATATCTGTCTTCCTTATTTCCTTTAATCTTGCCAAAGAGTTTAGAGGAGAATAAACAAAATGGCTCTATACACCTTCTTCACCTACATCTTCCTTTACGTGTTCCAAGTTTTCAAAACTGGACACAGTTCTCCAGCTGAACACCATACCTTCACTGAGCAGAGGAAGAAAACTTCACGTATGTTGTAGACAAAGTGCCTATTTTACACAGCCCAGTACAATGTTTACCTTGTTGCCATATCATTAACTCATATTCATTATAACTTGCAGATCTTCTCCATTACTTTTATGCTGTTTCAGCTATTCCCAGTTTTGTGGGATTTGGAGTCCAGAATTTCCTTCCTGAGTGGAGGGTTTTTCCTTATGAATTTGCACAGTATTTTGTTCTCATTGCCTTCTCCAACATACTGGGTATAGTCTGGATCCTAATTCTGCCTCTCAAAGTGTTTGCCACAGTCCCGGCTTAGTGTCTTCTGCAAATGTAACAAATACAGTCTTTGTTACATCAGCAATGTTGTTACTGAAATTGACTCTGAATGAATATTCAACACTCAGTATTATCAGGTCTGTGACAGGCCTCTGGGACATTCCCCCTCAAAACATGCTCCAGTGTGACAGTGATCTACTAATTATTCCCTTTATTTTTCAAAATGGTTTTGGACTGACTTACTCGGACTGACTTACTCAGACTGTACTTCCCTTGCTTGCTCATGGGGATTCCACAGGTAACTGTGACAAAACATTTCCCTGAATTCATGATTTATGGACTCCATTCCTTCTTCCCTAATCCATAAGGCCTGGTATCCTGTCACAGAAGGAAATTAGGCTGGTTTAATACAATTTTTACTTGACAAATCCAATTTGTCCTTGCAGCTCATTTGATTATTTGTTCCAGAAGTCTTTAGCTCTTCCTTTCCCTACTTTCTCAAGAAAAGCATTCGATTTATCATTTTCCAGGCTTGTGCCATGTACCTTATCTGCCACACATTTCATTACTCGTTTTGATCTCTAGCTTTTTCTGAAGGTGAGATTTGGTCAACTTCACCAGTCATCAAGCAGCACTCTTTTAAGCTGACACACTCTTATGTGCTTTGCAATGTGCACGATCAATAGCACCAGAATTGCTTTGGAGCATTCCCTCAGTGCTAACTATCCTTATTTCAGAGAAACTATCAATGCTCATGCTTGTGGATAAACTACAGTCACCATTGTCTCAGTCTCCACAAGCACAGCACTGCTGTCAACTTGTCAGCCCTGCTTTGGTTAGCCAAAGCCTGCAGTGATTCTGTTCCTCAACCTAAACAAACTCCAAATTTCAAACAAAGCCATCTCTAAGTCAAGTGACTTCTTGGATTTTGATTTAATTTAAGAAAAGTCATGTCCCCAGAACAGCACAAATGTTTGTAGTCTGTAAAGGACAGAAGAGTCAAGTTTCAGAGTCTGCTTCAATTTTCTCTCTAACAACCCACCAGCCCCTGTGTCCCCCATCCTGGCTTCTCTCACCTCTTTGGTCCCACCAATACACCAGCTCCTAACTGCACCTCGTGAAGCACAATGCTGGAGGGATATGCAAGGTGGAAACCCCAGAAAGGGTGTTGGAGATGATGGGTGTGGCTGCTGTGAAAACAGCATCAGTAGAGTTGTACAGAGCAGCATGTGAGGAAAACAGGAGCTGTGTGTGTTCCTGGGCAGCACATCAGCTCCCTCAGCCACACTCCTTTAAAAAGTCCTAGCAGTGACTCCAAAATTGCTGGTGTACAAACAACCAGAGCAGGTTAACAAAAATAATATTGAGCAGAATAATGTTCTCTGAGAAAGCGCCAGTTTCATACTGTTGGATTGTTCTGTGGCAGTATTAAAACTTTCCAGGCAAAATGCGAATAGACACATTTTAGAAGTGTGAAACCGATTATTTGTTTTCTGTTGGAAGGGGAAGTGAGTTTGTCACACAGGTGTACAACCCACCTGTCCCCCTGCAGGAGTCTATTTTGTTAAACAATGCATGTGGCCCTTTCTAAACATTTTTTCACCGTCTCTCCAAATGACATTCAATTGCTTGATCAATATTTCAAATGATGTGCCAACTCGCTCTTTCACCTCCATGTATGTGTGTGGACAAGGATGGAAGTTTGATTTGTTTTAGCTGTAAATCACAGAAAAAGTTCTTGATTTAAAACAGAACTTTTGCTTAAGGGACGCGTGACTTCAACAGCATTTGGTTGAGTTAGAACTGAACATTCACTGTTTCATACCTTTGAGGCACAATTGATTCTTCTCTTACGTGTCTCTTCGAGAGGTACTAAACATTCATATTCATATTGCTTCCTTCCTCTCCACACCTTCCCCAGGACATTTTAATTTGAGGGCAAGAAACCATCCATGTTGCTTAGGAATCTGTAGACTATTTATTTATTCCTGTTTGTTCTACAGTTACTGTTCTAACAGCTCATCAGAGAGTGTGAGCTACTTAATTACATTTCACCTTCACAAACTGTTTTATTTCAAAGCACAGCGTGAGAATATTAATCCTCAAAGTAAAGCCAACCAGCTTGTGAATCAATGATGTCACCAAGAAAACAAAACATGGGATAAATCATTGAATATTCTCAGGTATCTTCCACCCTAAAGGCACATTTCAGGCACTCTCACTCCAGATTCCCAAGGAGCAGTAGCCAAACTGATGTCAGTTATAAGATGCTTGGTGTCAATGGGCAGCCTGCCAGCACTGATGGCCAGGGCTTGGCTGTGCTCCCTACTTCATCATCCAAGCCACTCACACAAGCTCCTCTAGCTCATGCTAAACATCTTAACCTGTATCCAAATCACTGTGGAAAAATGATGAAAATTAAAATGTTTTTTGTGGACGCACATGGGCAACATTATTTTCTTTCACCAGGGCATGGTGGAAGTGGTCTACCACCAGCTAACCTAAAACTGCACAAGTCGTAGCAAGCAGAAAAGGTGCCATGGCCACATCGACTCTCTCAGCCCCTACTGGAACACCTTACAGGCTCAGCAGCCTGTTACTGGATTCGGCCCCCAAGGCCTTTGATCCTGATAGAAATTCCAAAAGCAAGGAAAGCCCTGACACTTGTGTTGCTCACCTGAGGCAATACATCCCTGTCCAAGATACAGAAAGCTACATTAAACTTTTTTAAACTCTCAGCATATCTAAATCACTTTTAAAAAATTGTAACATTAATCTATTTCATAAATTAAAAAAGAAAAAATTCTAAGGTCATACCTTAAAATTTTGAAATCATTATTAAACATTTAACAATTTTGAAAACCTTGAATAGTGATGTAGTGAATAGTTTTATTTGCTCTCAAAGGTTGCCTTGAATGAAAGCTACATAAGAACTGAATAATAACTTAAAAATCAATAACACCTCCCTGACAAAACTTATGACTAGAAGTTTTTTCAGAGTAAATATTATCACAGAAGAAATAAATAGGTTGCATTTGCTCATACTAACAAGACATTGTCTCAGAAATGCTAGTTGTCCAAGTGATGCAGGCAGTGATAACAGGAAAAAGAAGCCTAAGCCAAGGGTATCTAGGAAGGGAGACAATAGTGAAATAGATAAAGAGATGAGGAATGGAATGCATCCCACAAAGTCTGTGTTTCAAGGAGGGAGGTTCTCACATCTAGAATCTCTGCTTCAGACCAGTGAGGAACAACTGAAGGACACAAAAATGTGGTTTCCAGAAGAGTTAATTTCTGTCTTTCTAGCAGATTATAATTTCATTTTTACAGAACTGTCGGGTTCTTCAGCTTCTTCTGTGTCGACAAAATATATTTCTGTTTAGCTGAATCATGCAGTACAATCCCAATAAGTCTTCCTTCCAGGGCTGCTTTCTGCAGCCTGTGCTTTTATGGGACTTAGATGAGTTTTTGGTGATTCATAGTACTTAAACTACTCAAGAGCACTTTTTCAATTGGAAAATTCACTTGAAGTAAATGCATCATCAGCATGATTGTCCATGCATGAAAGAACTACAAGCAAAACAATGAGCACCATTTTTTAAAACCTACACTTAAGCCAAGAAAAACAGTTATCATGAACTATTAAAAGACATTATTTTTCAGTTTCCATGAATCTCTCATGGAAAACATGGGTTATCCTTGTCTCTGCATCTCTTACTCTGAGAATCACAAATTGCAAATGAAAACAATATCATGTGCCCATTGTTTTAGAGTCATTAAAATGATACATAGCAACATAAATTATACTATCTACAAGAGATTAAGCTACTACTGATTTAGCCTTATTCTTGTATCAGCCTTTTTTAGGAAGAAGCCTATAAGATCTAGTCATTGAATACCCTTATTATTCTCTTTTGTGTGTTCAGAATGCTAAATATAAATTAAATTCTATTTAAATCTTTTAAGGATTAATGGAAGATGCTCTGATAACTGCCAAGCACACTGTGGATTTGAAGAATATGTCAGGTACTTAAATGAAAATGGATGTCTGCTTTCTTGAAATTTATCTGAAGGAAAAAAATCTTTCCGTGGGTTACGTATGTGCATGTGCCTATATGACATTTTCACGGATGATTTGACTGTGGTACTTCCAAAATATTTCTACTCGTAATAGCATCAATGCAATCTTTCACTCTTACTCCATTGTGGTGCTATTTATTTATTTATTCACTTAAATAGATTTATAAGATACATAAAAAGGGTCTATCCACAACTCTGCATTCTTTTGATGTATAGGAAAATACAGTCAGACTGGTGAAAACAAATATAAAACCAGCAACCTCCATTAAATCAGAAAACAGCCACTCAAAAATAAATTAAAACTATTCCCTGCTCTGGACAGTCATTCAGATAACCTGTGCTAACCAAGACCATGAGGGCAATTTGAAAAGGTGACTTCAAATCGTAGGAGCCTTTGTAACAGGGAACCACAAAGCCCCCAGCTCTGAGTGTACCCAGCCCTGTCCCAGCTTTTCACACTGTGGCAGGGGGACTGGAGATGGGTCCAGCAGATCTGAAGGCCAGAGGAACCAAGAGTTTTCACAGCAGAGCAGGACAGTCTGAATGTGAAGGCTCTTCACTGGGACCTCCATGCCAGCATCACTTGTTCCAGATGAAAAACAAGAGGATGGGTGCTCATGTAGCACTTTGGGTAAGGTTTGGGGGCAGCTGGGTGCTCTTTAGTGTGGAAGAAGTTCCATGCCCTGGAAAGCTGACCTTTCTGGGGAGCTGCCATACAGTTTGCTGATTGAGGCTCAGAGGATGAAATGCCACCACCAGCATACACCAGCATCTCTCCAAAACTGATGTTCAACTGCAGGCAGCATGGCTGTGGCCTAGACTCTACTTGTGATGGGTTGATAACCACCTGGGGCTGGAGATGCAAGTCCAGCTGAGGATGAGAGCACCCAGCACGGGAGCTAGTGGGACTGGCTGCATCAGGACACATGGAGATGGGAGCAAGCTGGTGAGTTTGGTTTCACTCCTGCCAAAATCCCAGTTAGCAGAGGTGAGCTAGTACCTACAGACTAGACGGACCATCTTTGCTGGTTTACTCCTCCAGCAGCTTTGGTTGGTGAACTTGAACTGAAATATGGGCATTTCTGCTAGAGGTGATACAGATGAAGTCTGTGTATTCTCAGGCTTGTCTATAAGCAGATTTCTTACATGGTTTCTTCTTTTGTTTCCATTGCTAGACAAAAAGTAGTGTGAACAGTATGTAAAAGCTTCCCAATCAAAGCTGTCTGTCATGGCCACTTGGCCTTTGGTAAATGACTTCTCTAAGCCACACCATTTTGATCTTCTAAAAGTGCTGGAGGAAATCTCTCCCATAAACAGTGCCTACAGGCCCCTGCAAGGATTAATTCAGTCCTTCTTCTCTTCATCTGCTCTAATTTTCTACACCTTGTCCCCCTGATTTGGAGATCAATCAGCACCCTCAGTCTACATGGTTTCTGACACTACAGGTGCTAAGGAAAATCAGAATAAGCAGATGTACTTAGCATCCCTCTCATAGTTCTTATACCTAGATAATAACAACATACCTTTCCACCTTCTCTTCCTATTCCTGGGGTTCTTTTTGTGATTTTAAGATGTTTGCCATTTTTTTTTTTTTTTTTTTCAAATATCGCAGATTACTGTGGCAAAGTCCCCTGCAGACCTGTATTCCACAAGAACAGAGTAGGCGATTAGATGGATGCTGTTTCCAGGTGCACAAGTAAGGGTACTCTCAGATTTTGCTTCCCATGGATATTCATGCCTGGACACTTGACATCTGGCTAAGAAAACGGGGAGCAGAGCAGAAAATAGGCAGGGATGCTGTTTACCAGGATGCCTGCACTTCAGGAGATAAGGGAGGCAAACATGGGAGGCAACTTGCAATGTGCAAAACAAAATAAAGCATAATTTTATGCCTAAATTATCTTTCATAATACACACACATCAGCATAAACTCTATCAGAAAATAAATTGAGTTCTCCAATAGTTGTCCGAGTCCAAGGGCTTCCCATGGCTACAGATGGCTCATCCTATACCTTAAGCTAACTTTGCAGTTTGAACTGACCATGAAGCCCAAATAGAGCAACCTGAGGTCATAAAAATCTCACTACAGAGATGAACTTCTTGATGAGTATAACAAATATATAAGTCTTGTCTTTTTTTTCCATGTGTCTGCTAACACTACAAATGTAATACCTTTTTAACTCCATTTAACTATGATGTAGTACCTTTACCAGGGCAGAAGAATCCAAGGCAGACAGAGAAGGAAAGAGGAGAGCGAGGGAGGAATGAAGAAGACCAGGAAGCCACTGAAAAGGTGGGGCTGTGCAAACACTGAGTGCCTCTCCCTTTTGTACACCAGTGTGTTCATATTATCCATAAAAGGTGAAAAATAAGCAAGTGTTATGTCTTTCTCTGTAATGTATCAGAATCAATCCTTCTCAATTGTCTTTCTATCTAAAATATTTCTCTGCCTCAATCGTCTCTCACTCTGGTTACAGAAATCCTCTTATCTTTCATTTATTCATCTTGTTTTTCTTCAATAAGCTGAAATTACCTGTTACTGTGACCATCATGCTGCCTCTTTTGAACATACTGATAACTTGTTTTCCCTGGTTCATCAGCCTTGATTTCTTGACTTTGTCACGGCAGAACCGGCTGGAGTTTCTCACCTGCCTCATTCTCGCAACCCTTCCCTCTGCACTGCTAGCAGCACTTTCTGCATAAAATATTCTCCCTTCTCCAGCTGATTAAGCCCCTGACCTACCAAATCTGTCCTAAAATAATCACAGCTTTCACTGTGGCCAAAGACACGTGTTAATAGCACATGGTTTTTTTAATGACACTAACCGGTCTCCCTGCACTAGCCCTGGGTAAACAGCCCTTGCTGCCTCCAGCTCCCCAAACTCTCCCCTCTCTGCATTCTAGGAGATGCTCCTACACACCGTAGCCTCTTCTTTGGCTCTGGCTCTCAGCCCGTCAACTACCTAAATCCCCAGAAGTGTTTATTTATTTTGTCTTGTCCAGCTGAGAACATTTTCAACACAAAGGAAATAATACCAATGTGCACTTCATGCCTTTTGCAGAGCCAGCTTGAATTCTTTGTATTGGACTGTTTTATCTAATCAGACTCATTTGCCTTCAAAATAAATTCTGTTTCATGAAGTTTTGCAGCAGCGCTAGGAATATAGTGCCTGACCTTTCCCTAGTTTTGAGCCAATTTATTTAACCATTTAATAAAATCGGCATAATAGAATCAGGAATATGATACTCCCATTCATGTTCTGTTAAAACCTTAACCCCTTTTTTATCACTTTATCATGGTGACACAGTTTTATCAATGTTAATGAACTAATTGTCTTTCAGTTTTGTCTTACAGCAGTTTCCTTATTTGAATAATAACAATTTTCAAGATTAATATAATCTTGGAAATACACAAAATAACCCTGCATAAAAAAAAAAAAAAACTTTGGAATTTTCCTCTGAAAATATATTTTCTCCCACCAAACTAACACCCATGTAATTTTTAAGGTTTGGTTGTTTCAAATAAAGCCTATTCTTACTACAAAATGTTTCAACTTTTGTTGCAGAGTCACAAAATGCTTATTCGGTAATTCATGGCAGAACACTTAATTTTTACTAAATTTAGAGAAGAGACTGCAGGCCATAGAAGGGACAAGCAGAAAAACCCTCTGGAAACCTAGGAAAAGCAGAAGCTGCTAACTCACATCCCACAGGCGGGCAAAGCATGGAGCTAAAAAAAGGCTAAGAGTGAAAATGCAAAATTATAGACAAGTGGCCGGATATCAACACCTAAAAAGACTGGCATAAATACTATTTTAGTAAACACACAGAGGTGAAAATCCAGTCTTGATGAATCATAACTGTCTGCTTAGACAGGAAGTATCTTAGACTATGCTCTTGCCATTTGGGTTTTTTTACGTGCATTCTCATGGCTTTTGGGTGGCAAAAAATGCAAATATAATATAAAGAAGAGGCACGTGTAGTGCTTGAGACACTTCTGAGCACTGCAGAAATCCCTGAGCATGTATCTGGGGGTGTTCACCTGAGATGCGCGGCATCTGGTGCAGGAGTTCAGTCCCTATGGTCAGCAACCACCTGCCCAAAGACCTAATCTCAGTGCTCCCCTCCGCACAGATAACTATTGGCAACCTGGCACATAGAGTATTTCAAACGCTTCTGTCTGATGAAAACACATTAGAGTAATCCTCACAAAATATCTGGAGGGTAAATGTGTCTTTTAAAGAATTAGCTTCTAATATCTTATTTTCTAAAGCTGTATGTAGGCAACAAAATTAATTACGAAATTTCTGAGGGTCCAGCAGTTTCCATTTAGCATTCGTGCAGCTGGGTAACTTCTTAAGTTCCTGTATATTAATTTAGAAATGTAACACTGAATAATGATTTTGAAAATCTTGACCAGATAATTAAGCAGGGACCCAAAGAAAGCACAGTTTTGAGTAATGGGGAAGCCAAAGCGACTCTGGGAGGAGTGTATGTATTTAAAGCTTGTACTTCTCAGGCTGTTCAGTGAGCAAGGCTGGCAGTGAGTGACTGACAGCGGTAGATAACTCAGATACTAGAACTGGTCAAAAGTTTGTATTTTCAAGAATTTCAGTTTTCATTTACAATGCACTGGCATTCCAGTAACAGAGATGAGGCAGGCTCAAGCTAAGGAAAAAATAACATTTGTGACCTTGACATAAACGTGCATTTTTCTGAGCAAACTTCAGGTATAATCAGGATTTTATTAACTATACAGATGGCAGTCAGTATGGTCTCTTAAAAGCTATCCCTTCTGCTGCTCCAGATTCAGAAAAAAATCATACTCTGCAAAAGAAGCTGCAGAAGAAATATTACTTTTACCGATATGGGAACTCCAATATGCCCAATTTATAAAAAAAGTGTTCTTAAAGTTGCTCTGTTGCAATTTTACTAGCAAATTACTAAATATTCATAGCTAAAATCTTCTGTGTGTCCAAGAGCAACGATGTTGAGAAAGGGCTGAGGGCAACACTTGCATGGTCTCCTTGTTGGTCTCAATTCTAAGTTATCCAAGGGGTCAGGACCCGTGATGTAAGGTTTGGATTACTTCAGATTGTTCTGCTAATATTTGTCTTCCTTATCATTAGGTCAGAAGTGTGACTTTGCATCTGGAGGTATCAAAGGATACTCTAACTGAAGATAACAAATTAATCCAGTGATGACTTCTGTTATTAAGTAAAATAAAATTAAAAGCCCCTACAACTGTGAGCCAGGTCATGAGCAGCTACAAACAATGGACACTTCATTGCAATCACTTTTCAACAGTTTTCATCAGTAACCCCACATTTGAGTCATTCTGACTTCAAGGGGTTCCCTGTTCTCTGGTGACATCTTAGAAATTATATTCTAGTTTAACAGTGAAACCTGTCTCTTAAATAGCTAAAATACTTTACAGATGGCCAAGAAATTTAATTTAAGGATTAGTGAACCCTGTTTAGCCTATCATGAGTAATTTACCTCACTTTTGTCCACTCAGGAGTGGTTTTATCTTAACACTAATGAAAGCAAAGAGTTTCACTTTGGTCACTTTGCAGAATCTATTCAGGGAGTTATCTTCACGAGCAGTGACTTAGTATTGAGGATTTAAAACCCAAATTAAATGTTGCTCTTTCTTCTCATTACCATTTTTTAGCTTATACCTGCAGCTCAGGAAAACTTGCATGAATATGCTGCTAACATTTGTAATTGCATTAATACTCCGATATTCCATCAAAATAATTCAAATGGAAATACACTGAACCTCTTTGCACTATTTTGTAAGCTTTATTTCATTAAGGAGCCTGTGGCATCTGTAATGGTACAATTATGTTTCAGAAACAGGGCTGTAGTTGAATGCTACTGTTTCTTCATCCCTGGTTAGTGGTTACATTAGTCTCCTTATCTGCTTTTGTTTGTTCATTTGGGGTTTGTTTTGGTTTGTTTTGGTGGTTGTTGTTGTTTAAATAATGTTTGCTTGCCAGAATGTCCAAAGGAGGTTTAGTGACAAGATTATGCTGGATGTTTTGCAGTAAATACGTTGCTGAAGAATCCTGCTGTTTCCTCCCTGCATTCTGAGTAATTTACAGCACTTTCTGTAACTGCAGTGAAGAGTTAGCCCACCTTTTGCAGGGGTTTGGCTATATGAAAAATCAGCCGCTGTAAAAATTAATTGACTCATCAGGAGAGACTGGAGCAATACACCGCACTAAAGCAAACTTGGTGGTGAATCCCCAAACTTATGTGAACGTTCTCAGAATTAAAAAAATATGGCTTTGCCTTCTTTGCCCAAAGTCCTCCAGTACTCTGAGAGTAAACTGAGCAGTTAGTCCTAAACTGAACATTTATGGTAAGAAGCAAAAATGTATCATATCTATAAAAGTAACACTAGGCATTTGCAAGCATTCAATGAAAATGAATGTGATGTTGTAATAACCAAACATTTTATAAAATTAAATTCTAATAGTTCTAGTCATTTTTCTGTGTGAAAATGAAAAGATGTCTCACTAAAATGCTATTAAAAATTATGTCATTATTATTACTATTTATCACATTTTTTTAAAGATAGTCAAAGAAATGGAAGTGAGTAATCGAAAAAGCTGAATGAGAAGCAAAGACATCCTTTTCCAGGGATATCTCAATGAACATTATGGACACTTTGTTTTGTGCTTTGCACTAATTGTCTTGTATCTGCACAGTCATCATTTTAAAGTCATTAGCTTCATCAAACTAACTTTACTTATTATTAGCTCTATATGTACAGTAACATCATTACAGAGATCCAGAACTTTTTCATTAAAGCATGAAACATGGATTTTTAAAGAAAAATTAAATTTCATTCATTGAATGGTAGCTTTTCAAGGAGCTAAGTTTTAAATGGTTTTAGTCAGTGGTAAGAGATGGAAAGACTGTCCCCTTGTGGATAGGAATATGAGGAAAGTGATACTGTAATTCACTGATAGCAGCGGGAACCCTGGGCATTTTGAGTTTCATTAGGAAATTAGCTACAATCCTGCCTTGTGGATTGTACATAAATCAACACTCAAATGTACAAAATACTGTGGAGAGCCTTTTAATGTAATTTGGTTGGCCTGACAGACAACAGAAGGTAATGACTGAGCTAGTGTAGCGTCATTGCTAATACCATCAGTCCAGGCTATCGCCTAAATCTAACTGCTGTAGGCAGCTGCAGTGTTGCCCTCACTTGAAGAAAGCTATTTCGTGAAGAACAGCTTCGGATTAGAGAATGGGAGAAGGCTCCACAATAAAGACAAAGTCTTATGGTATACCTGACCCATACTGTGCTGCCCACATGCATTCATCTGCCAAACCCATCCTAGAGCACCCATCTACAGGGTGGAGCACCAGACTCGTCCTTGCTTCTGCAGCCACACTGACAGACGGACTGGAGCAGGACTGACGGACAACTGGCTGGAGATACCCATCCCTTGCTGCAAACATTAGATTATCCATAAAGGTTATACAGGTTCCACGCACACATTGTCACCTCTGACCCATGAGAACTACCAGAAGAGGCTTGATCTATGAGAACTACCAAAAGATACTGGCACCCTGTTATCACTCAGTTTTGGGATAATCAATGGTGGCTTCAAATTTCTACATGAGGAAGCAGAACTTCAAGGGGCTGCTGAGATAGCAGGGGATGTTTCTTATAGGAAGTGTTCTGGTTTATGAAGTCCAGTCCTTCCTTGTTGCAGGTGGCTACAGCCTCCCTAACAAATTCACCTTCTTCTGCCTTTATTAAGATTTTTCTCCTGATTACCTCAACTGCAAGAATTTTCTGAAATATCATTAGAACCCTCACAATTTTTAGCTTGGCCACATTCACTCCATTATCCCTTTCTTTAAGCAGCTTTTTTCACCTCCTTATTGTTTAATTCCTGCTAGACAGCAATCATATTTCATCCTAGCCATTGTTAAAATAAGCAAGCCACATGCTTGCAGGTTTATTGTACAGGAAGGGCTCGCCAAATGCTTTCATAACATACTTGTGTCAGCTACAAGTGTCCTGGGAGGGTCAACTTTTTCCACCAACCATCATTCAGGAATGCTTTCAGTCTTATCAATACGCAACATTTCTCTGTCTCCAGCAGAAACAGTTTGACTGACGCCTTCTTCAGCAGTATTGGTTTTTTTACACAGCCACATCTCAGAGATCAGTCCTAAAAAGACTGTCTAACTCAGCAGTCAATTTTATCACTCATTTCTTACTGATTATTTCTCAACTGGTAGAAGAAATTCTCATTCTTCCAACAATGAAGGAAACTGCACTGATCAACCAACAAGCTGCTGCCACCCTTTGACAATCTTCAACCACAAAGCCCTAAAGGTTTATGGCTACCAAGCCTGAGAGCAGCAAGTTGAGGTGCAGGTTGGTGTGGGGTTCAGAGTGGGGTGGTGGGGAACTAAGCCTGAAGTAGAACTTGTCCTTTGATAAGAGAACATCCCAAATTGTGCTGGGTGGAACCGAGTCACCAATTGTTCTCCACAAAAAGCGAGTATGTTTCATCGGCTGCTCTGTGATAGATAAATTGATAGAGGAGTTGCTTGAGCAGTTGAAGTTGAGAATGTTAAGATCTGTGGGGAGTCATCACAGACCTAGATAGTCATACATATTTGTAAACATCTGTTAGCATTTTTAACTCAAAGTGTATCCCATTCCTAAATTCGTTACACTGGGCGAGTTCAGTGTGCACATCAGTAAATGGTCAAGGGCCTCATCACTTGGACAATGAGGGATTCTGGTAAAAACATCCACAAATACATGCAGTAGGTCTACACTGTAGATATACTTTATTTATATATACATATATATATATGTATATAACAAGTCATTTTGACTGTCAGATGAGAATAAACCAAAAGTGAATTAAGATGAAATTCTTAAAACCTCTTTCCTCTGTCTCTTCTCTTTAATGTTAGGAAGTCATGAGAGACCAGACTGGCTATTTCTGTACTTCACAGGGGAAGTGTTACAGGGGTTGCGAAAGTTCCCTCTTTCCTCCCCGCTGACAAAACTTCACGAAAAAAAAAAAGCACACATTTGCATAATTTCATAATTGCTGATTCCGAGCAGTAGCTGAAGCACAGCTCGTGGGGTCCTGCACAGGCCTTGTAAGAGGTGTGCACAGCGCAGCGTGACGATGGGCTGCCATGTGCAGCACCTGTCATCTTAACCGCAGTCACAGAATCACAGAATGTTCGAGATTGGAAGGGACCTTGAAATCATCTAGTCCAATCCCCCTGCCGGAGCAGGAACACCCAGATGAGGTTACACAGGAAGGTGTCCAGGAGGGTTTTGAATGTCTCCAGAGAAGGAGACTCCACAACCTCCCTGGGCAGCCTGTTCCAGTGCCCTCTCACCCTCACCGTGAAGAAGTTTCTTCTCAAATTTAAATGAAAACTCATGTGTTCTAATTTATACCCATCGCCCCTTGTCCTATCATTGGTTGTCACCGAGAAGAGTCTGGCTCCATCCTCGTGACACTCACGCTTTACATATTTATAAATATTAATGAGGTCACCCCTCAGTCTTCTCCAAGCTGAAGAGATCCATCTCCCTCAGCCTTTCCTCATAACGGAGACGCTCCACTCCCTTAATCATGTTCGTGGCTCTGCGCTGGACTCTCTCCAGCAGTTGTTCCACCTGGGGGCCAGCACAGCGGGTGGTGACAGCTCTGGGGCTGCTGCGGGCCACAGCATCGCCTGGCAGCACGGCATCTCCTCACATCAACCACTTTGGTCCCAGCTTTTATCTTTTTAGCAATTTTAGAATTAAATAATTTAGAGCTTGACCCCGGTTTTATATTTCCTGGTATGTGCACAGATTTTTTTGGCTGCTGTGACGACCGCAACAGTCAGAGTAGGGAAAAAAAAAAAAAAAAAAAAGCCAGATAGACTCTTTACTCTTCAACACCGGTTTAAAGAGCCGGGTGGCGGTCCCGCACACGGCCTCACCCAAGGCAGCGTCCGGCCCTCCTGCGGCCCGACCCACCTGTGCGGGCGGGGGACAGCGGCCCCGGCCCAGCCGCCTCCCCGCCAACACCGCGGGCGGGGCGATGTCCTCTTGCCCGCTCCCTCGCAGCGGGACGGCCCGCGGCGCTGCGGCCCCCGCCCCGCCCCGGCCTGGCTCGGCTCGGCCCGGCCCGGCCCGGCCGGCACTCGGCGCCCGCCATGGCGGGGCTGTGGCAGGGCGATGTAGAGAAGCCGCCGCTGCTGGTGAAAATCGTGATGGCCGGGGAGTCCTGCGTGGGGAAGACTTCCATCGTGCGGAGGTACACGGAGCCCGGCTCGCCGCCCGCCGGGGCTCCCACCTCCTACCTGGCCACGATCGGTGAGTGACCGCGGGCCGGGGGAGGGGTCAGGCAGCCGGCCCTGCCGGCGCTCTCCCGCAGCCCCCGGCCTGCCGCCCGTCAGCGCCCCTCAGCGCCCCGCAGCCCCCGGTGCCCTTCAGTCCGCCCCACGGCCGCGGCGAGCCGCCGGCTCTCGCAGCCCTCCGCCAAGCTGAGCCCCGCCGGCGGGCGGCTGCGTGGGCAAGTCCGCGCCCGCCCCACGCCCCGAGGGACTGGCGGGTGTCCAGCGGGCCGGCGGCGTCCGGGAGGCCGCTTCCCTCCCTCTCCTCATCCTTTCCCCTCCCCGGGAGCGCCTGGCGGGCGCAGGCCGCGGGTTCGTGTTTCGAACACGACCTTCCCGGCGTGGCAGCTCGGATCTGCCTGCCTCGGAGATCTCAAATCTCCCTCTCCTGACCTATTGCGTGTCTGCGGCCACGTCTGGCAACTTAAACCGTTGCAGAGGTTTTGCAGGGTGTCAGGGAACGTGTGTCCCTGCCTCCAAAAACTCGCTGTGCTGGCGGTTGTGCAGTGTCCTTGCCGTTTGTCTGGGGCATTCAGAACCTACTTTTTTTCTTAAAAAACTTATGAAGACAACTTGTTTCCTACTCTTTCTTATTTCCCACGACTCCAGACAGACACCTGATTGCTGTACACTAGTGTGGCCACAGAGGAAACGGTATCTACCTCGAAGAGTTGTGCAGCATCAGTAAAATTCCCAGTGCCTTCGTCTTTCGTGCTAGAAAGGGGTTTAACTTTGTGTTAATAATTTTGATTGTATAAAGTCAAGGTGTTTTCTACTGTAGGTAGCCACATGTCTTATTATTAAGGCAGAACCACTGCTGTGGTGAAAGTAATTTTCCCTGCCAGAGCACGGCAGGTTTGTGCTGCAGCACCACGCTGCCTCCCCCGGCACCTCCGCAGATGGGGGTGATGGGGAGCTCCCCAGCGCCGTGGGACACCAACCCCACGCTGCCACAAGGAAAGGCAAGTTGACTGTCCACACGCTGAAAACGGGGTCATCAGCATAAAAATGTGTCTTGTGGGTGCAGTAGTTTGATTTGCTGTGGAGATTTTCCCCATTTCTGATTAAGAACTTTTTTGTTTTGAAAATTTGCATGTGTGTAAGAATTTTTTTTTCTTTTCATTTTCTGTGCTCTTGAAGAGGAAGTTTAAGTTTGCACAAGAAATTGTATATTCCTGCATTTGGAATATGCATGGTTCTTGTATATGTTTTTCAGTGTGGAAGGAGTTGGCTTAACTGAATAAATAACAGGTAGTGGCTGTGGCAGCCATTGGTCCAGGGAATATTTAATGTACGGGAGGTGAATTGACCTGCCCACATGAGAACAGCTGAACTTGAACCACTTTTTATTTTCTTGCCCACTCTTGCAAAGCAACATTTGAAACCAACACGAACAAAAAGGGAGGAAGGCAGCTAGCAGTAAAGTCGTGACATTGATCCTTTTAACAGGCAACTTGTTACCAGGCTTAGCAAGGAGTCCCAAAGAATGACTGTGAAACTAAACATCAGCTTTGTTGATGGGTTTTCTATAGGAACGTAGGATCCTGCCCGTGAGGTTATTATTTTGAAACAGAATTTCTTTTAATTCATTCCACTGCAGAGTTAAGAACTCTTGTATGGTGATGATGTTAAGAATATATTGTCCAAGTGATGAGTTGTAGTTAAGGTAAAATAGTTTTGTGACTGCTGTGGACTGAGATTAACGTTATTAGATTTCTTACTGTTCCTGAAACCTATTTTTGAGACATTTGAAAACTTTTAAAACAAGTGTTTATCTGAAATGTAAATGAATCATCCAAATATTGTATTTGTTATCTGGATGTGATTTTTAAAGCTCTTTCTGAAATACCATGTTCCATTTAAATCCATTTTAGGAGGCGTTTTAGAGCTTAGACTTCTAGAACGAATGAGATTGTGAGTGATGGCTTCCGAAAGAGTCGTGTTGGAAGCAGAAGATTTTTTTTCATGAAGACAAGATAGCTACAACTGAGAGCATGGCCTATAGGTTGTGGCCTATAAGGGTACAAAGGAAAAAGATGCAATGATTTTTCTGTTTGTGATGTCTTCTCCCTCTTTGGTGACACCATCAAAACAAATAACTGGTTTCATCCAGATGCCTGTTTCATATAAGCTCAGATGATTTCTGTCATGCAGCCTATTGAATGCTAAGCTGTTGTTGATTTTTCACCCTACCTGTCCAGCTGAAATAGTGAACTGAGTAGAGGTAAGATTATGCAGGCTGTATAGTCTCTCAGCCATCCACGTTCCCTGAAAAAATCATGTGCCACCTCCTTCCCTAGTGGCAAAAGGTTGTAGGCACAGAAGTTAAAAAGTTGTTGAAAGTCTCATTTCTGTGTCATCATGAATCACAGGGATGTGTTACTAGGAAGAATCCTAGTGTTATTGCAGGGGAAAAACAAACAAACAGAAAACCCCAAACATTTTGTAGTAAGCTCCAGTAGTAGTCAACATCTCTAAAATTTTGTATTTTATGAAAAAACAAACAAACAAACATCCACAGTAAATTTTCATTGACAGCTTTTTATGCAGCATTTGGACACTCAAGGCTGGGTACTCTTCCTCCTCTTCAATTACACAGTTTGAGTGAATTATAAGCAGTTACAGCTTTCTAATTAAACTTATATGCATCATAAGGCAGATGCACTGTATTATGGATAGACTATAAAGAAGAAATGTTTTTGTTTAAACAATGGCATTGCATATAAAGCCATAGAGAAAGCTGATGAACAAAAAAACCCTTGTATACAAGTGAACAGGACTGTCATCTCGCACAATGTGAGGTTGTTATTTTGCTGTATTAACGGTGGCTGTGGTCCTGCAGCACACGTGTTTTCTGTGAGAAACATTTCTGTAGAGGTGTGAATCCACCCAGATCAGTCACAGTTGAAAGTGGTGCAACTCCCACTTCAGGATTTAAAGAAAGATAATTTTATTTTGACTTTTCCTCAAAAGAAAACATTTACTTTTAATGCCTATATTTAAAAAGAAGACTTATTAAGAGTGAAGTTGCAAATTCAAGTGATTTACACTTTTGTTTCTAATGTACGGTGAATAAGAGAACCAGTTCAGAAGTCTGTGTAGATTCCCTGATATTCACTTTAGAAGAAAATAGAGTTAATTGACAAAAATGAACTATATTGAAGGTAAACATGTCCTGTGTTAAGAACAGTAGTAGCAATCTGGGTCTTTATTGTTTGGGTTTGGGGTTGTTTATGTTTGTTTTGTGTGTACCAACTGCTTCTGTGTCTCCAGAGTTGAAGAGGCTGTAGGACAGTAAGTGGGTGTAGAACCTGCACCTGGACATGTACCACCCTTTGTCTGTGCTGTCAATATTGCATCCTGCTAAGCTGCTCGCACTCGCATCTTCACTAGGTAGACTTTTTTTTTCCTTTTTTTTTTTTTTTAGCATTTTGTATCAGGAACTTGCCAGCTATATTGGGGTGAAAAGTGTCTTTTGATTTTCTAGACCTCCTTGAAGAGGACTTTTGCAGATGGACGAAGACTATTTTATAGATATTGAAGGAGGAGATGGGCAATTCACATCTGAATTCCCCTGTGGATGATGATTTTATAGAATCATTTCAGTTGGAAGAGACCCTCAGAATCATCGAGTCCAGCCATAACCTAACCTAACTCTAGCACTAAACCATGTCCCTAAGAACCTTGTCTAAACACCTTTTAAACACCTCCAGGGATGGTGACTCCACCACTTCCCTGGGCAGCCTGTTCCAATGCCTGACAACCCTTTCCATGAAGAATTTTTTCCTAATATCCAATCTAAACCTCCCCTGGTGCAACTCGAGGCCATTTCCTCTCATCCTATCACTTGTTACTTGGCAGAAGAGGCCAGCCCCCTCCATGCTACAACCTGCTTTCAGGTAGTTGTAGACAGTGATAAGGTCTCCCCTCAGCCTCTTTTTCTCCAGGCTGAACAGCCCCAGTTCCCTCAGCTGCTCCTCATCAGACGTGTGCTCCAGACCCCTCACCAGCTTGTTGGCCTTCTCTGCACTCTCTCCAGCACCTCAGTGTCTTTCCTGTTGCGAGGGACCCAAAACCAAACACAGGATTCGAGGTGGGGCCTCAGCAGCACTGAGTACAGCAGAACAGTCACCTCCCTAGTTCTGCTGGCCACAACCATTCCTCATCAGACTTGTGCTCCAGACCCTTCACCAGCTCCGTCGCCTCCTCTGCACTCTCTCTAGTACCTCAATGTACTTCTTATGATGAGGGGCCCAAAACTGAACACAGTATTCAAGGTGGAGCCTCCCCAATGCGGGGTGCAGTGGCACAATCACTTCTCTTGTCCTGCTGGCCACACTATTCCTGATACAAGCTAGGGTGCTGTTGGCCTTGGCCACCTGGACGTACTGCTGGCTCATATTCAGCCGGCTGTCAATCAGTCCCCCCAGATCCTTTTCCATGGGGCAGATTTTGGTGCTTTTTAGACGTAATTGTGTTTAAGGGACTTCAGTCCTAATATGGGAATATTTATTGATCTCATGACTATAGAGTTTGAAAATAACAACTAGAATTTGAACTTGTAGCCAACATACCCATTCTTAGCTTTATTTGACAGCTAAAAAGAAGCAGGTACAAGCTGTTGCATTCAAATAACATTTATCTCAAGAGTGGTAATCAATGCTCTCTTTGTTATGTTGATCCTGTTATATAATACATGGACCTAAAAGCATCTGAAATCTGTGAGCTGTCTTTGGCATTGTATTTCTCATTTTTCTTCTCTGTCTTTCCAATTTGCTAAGTTTGCTGGAAATTTCATATAAATACATGAACAATTCATGCATGCAGAAAATATTGACTTCTGTTTTTCACTAACATTCATTGACCTTTTAGGTCAATACATTTTGAAGTTGACTTAAGAAGTCAATAAGCCTTATTTTAATTTAGATTAAGTTTTAGTCTGATTCAGCACTCTGCTTCCCCTTTTATAAATTAAGGAAAAAAAAAAAAAGCTTACAACATTTTATTATTTAAATGTATGTCAAATAAGAAATGTTTCCTATAGGTTTTGGAATCCCTGGCTGGATTATATGTTTTTGCTGTATTCCCAATGCACCATTTGTAAGTGACATTCCAGCCTCCTACTGCGTACTTTGTCCTTCTCAGCTGCTCTAACATCAATTGTAGGAAGTGATACAGATAATTAAGCAAAACTATGTGAATTTCAGGAGCAAATGTTTTCCATCACGTTGGAATTTCACCTTACATGAACAAATTTGACTGAAATTACATTTCCAGCTGACATTATTAATTCCATCAAGGAAGCTTTGCGTAATATTAATTACAGATACCAATTATATTATTTCATCTTTCCATTGGAGCTTCAATAAAAAATCATCAAGTGAAGGACGTGATTATCATAATAATTTAAAAAATCCACCTGAACTCTTTTACCACATACACACAAAATCGTGAATAGCAATGGAATCATGCATGTGAGAGCGTACTTGTCAAAGTTTTGTGCACAATGCCTCCGTCAGTGAAACAGCGGGGAGCATTTCCTATACTGCATTTTTGGTTTACTGCCATGGATGCTTTCCTTTGATAAAGCAATTGGCAGACAGGTTCTTATAGAAATCAGTGCAGTTGTATTAACTTAATTTTTTTCTTTTTCGATCTGTTTAGTTCTTTCAAATGACATTACTACTGGTGAAAAGCCACTCTGAAAGTCATGTTGTTTAGACGTATTTTGACCTTACGGAATTTTGACCATGCAGTATGGCCAGCTGTTGTAATGTCACCTTCACTTAATATAATTGACAAAAATAGCCTTATTGTTTTTCAATGGGGATAAAAAATGAGCAGATAAATCAGGCGGTATTTCAAATTTCAGCAATAAAGTAATTGGGAAAAAAATGGTTAACTGTGAGGAAATGTCTTACACTAATATAACAGCTGATAGCTGGCAAACTCTGATGTTAAAGATTTGAGCTTCAACAACCCATAAATCCAGGCATCATCTGTCACATTTGGAGTACTCATTTGATAATATAATAAAGGAAAACACTATAATTTATAAGGAAAGTGTCTTTGAGGAAAGACATGTAGTGTATGTAGAGACAACATTCTGCAGTGATTTCATGTGCTAGTGCTTGATTTTAGCATTAGCACTCTGGATCTGAGATACACAGTGGTTAAGGCTGTAGAGACAATCCTCTTCATTTTGTATCAAATCCAGTGTATGTTTATCTTTGCATTTAACTAGTACAGCTAATTCTTGTTCATGTAATTCTAGATTACTTTTTTTTAGGGATTTGGAAGTAAGGACATAAAAATGGTGTTGCGTGTGCAACAGCTTTGTGAGCATTTCTACCTGCCCACTTGTAACTGCGACGCTGGAACGTCACCAGACTGAAGTCACCAGTTTATTTGCCAAGTATTACTGTGCATAGGACATGAAACTGCTGTCATGTCACTTGCCAATTAATGGAAATATCTATATGTAGTTTCAGAGTATCTGCACCTTTGCTTTGACCTGCCCCTCCATTGTTTTGTATTGGCATTGCTTTGTATTGTAGTTGTGTGATGTACTGGCACATAGTTGTTTTTACCACTGAATAATTTCCTTTTACAACTTCCATCTTGAATGTGTATGATTGGCTAGTTACTCTTTATTTGATACAGTTCCTTTTCACTTTCTGTTTGAAGTTGCATGATAACTAGAGCTCAGAAACAATCTTCAAAAGGAATCCATGTTAACACAAGAAATGTTACAGATTTTCTTCTTGCTTCTAGGCATTGATTTTAAAGTAAAGCCAGTAACGTTTAATGGTACAAGAGTGAAACTTCAAATATGGTAAGTTTTAATTTATATCACAAGTGAGAGTCAACTAAATTACATTACAGCATGAAAAATCTCATCTGCTTTTAATTGTATGTCTTCCTAAAGTGCAATTTTTCCTAATAGGTAATTTTAAAATTTGAATTTGGACTAGGGGAGCATATTTTTTGCAGCAACTAATGTAAGTCAAAAAGAGGGTTGTGGCTAGGTTGCTTTAACAATAAAATTTGCAGCATACAAACATTGCAGATCTATGATCTGTATCAAGTATATTTAATTGTGTAGAAACATTGAAGGAAGTGACAAAGCAAGAAAATTTTACATTTCATTACCCATCAATGCATGGTCAAAAGGCTCACCGAGAGAAAGCTAGTAAGATGAATCTTTGGGAACATATGCTTTATTTTTTTAGTTTTTCTAAAAGCTGTATAGGGTTACTGACAGACATCTCTCCTGATATCCAGCATGAAGGTAGTCCAAATTTACCAATATTTAACTTCTCAAGGAGTAACTCTGTACATGAGTTGTCTTACCAATATTAATTCTGCGGTTATTCCATCTCAGGTTTTAACACAGAAGTCTCAGAGGATTGTTGACAGCTATCTTAAGGCATAATTATGTGTAGGAATCTCTGCATCCCTGTATTTTAGGCTTTTTCCCAAAGCCTGACTTCTGTCTACACCAGTTTACTATCTGAGTCACAGTTTACAAAGGGCTTGTCAGAATATGGGATGTCATCTGATTTCTGCAGTGCTTGTACTTCAGATTTTATTAATCACCAGAGGTGTACTGATCTTAATGATAATGTATATAAAGAAGCAACAGTGGACTTCAAGTTACACTCAGACTTCAGCCACTGGTTTAGCTTCCCTAGTATGGCTGTATTGTTCAGAATAAATTTCCAGTGTATTTCTTTCACTGTTGTATCTGGCACCCTGATTTTTTCATCCTTATTTTGCCTTGTTCCTTTCATGCTAGGGTACACCATTGAAAATTTTGACAATGCTCCTTAAAGTGTTTTTTCTCGGGGGTTCTGCAGTTTGATCATCATTTTTTTTGTTTGCGTGTGTGTGATTTCTTAAAATTTCTTTCAGGGATACTGCTGGCCAGGAACGATTCCATACACTCAGTACTAGCTATTTTCGTGGCGCACAAGGCTTTGTTCTTGTATATGACATCACAAATCTGGACAGTTTTCAAAGTATAACAAGCTGGATGAGAGACATACATGAGGTAAATATATCTAACAGTGATTGATCTCTTAATGAAAGTAGTTGATGAGTTACTGCACTTAATATTTTAAATGATTGCATGTGATTAATTCTTGTTCCTTGAGCTTTATGTTTTTAAACAGAATTCCTTACATTTAACACAGCACACAGTATGATAGCAGGATTACTGTTACCTGAAACTGGAATACAGTGTAGATTATCTGGGACAAGCCCATGATGATGCAGAAGTGTTTTCTGAAGTACATTTAAAATGTAGCTTCCAGTCCGGTTTTGTGCATGCAGAGTTGTGGTACTGTTGTCACTGGTGTGGCTGTGCACGAGCCAGTCTCTGTGATTTTAGTTGGCTTCCACATCAAAGTTGCATATCACAACCAGTGATTTCCCTTTTGTAATTGCATTACTTTAGTGTTGTTACCTCATCCCAAGAATCAAAAGAAACAAATCCAATTAAACATCCTCTTTGTCCTTGCTGGATATTCCCTTTGAGAGGGTGGTTTCAAGAGGGAGGAACTGGGAGAGGAAAGGGAGAATCCCTTTGTGGTGGCAGTGAGTTGTTTGGTTCGCTCAACTGCTCGTGGTACTGCAGCCAGAAACACGTGCTGTCGTGCAACAAGTATTCCCACCTCCCTTCCTGCTCCTGAACGTTGACTCCCAATGTGCTGCTTCTGGAGCTTGTCAGAGCC
The DNA here is from genome assembly GCF_036013475.1 of Columba livia. NCBI lineage: Eukaryota > Metazoa > Chordata > Aves > Columbiformes > Columbidae > Columba > Columba livia. The sequence goes on along the minus strand of NC_088603.1, from coordinate 117,121,492 downwards.
CTCTGAGGTTCACTCTGGCTTTCTGATGTGGTAGAAGACTAATACAGCAAAACCAGTTGGATGGTTTTCTGCTCCGTCAATGAGTTTAAGAGGGTCATAGAAAGGTCTGACGGTTATTGGGGTTGGAACAAGGTAAGCAGGTAAGAGTAGGAAGGAGAAGAACATGTAAGAACAATATGAGGGAGGAACCAGGGAGGCAGCAGTGGACGAGTCCTTAGACATCAGGTCATTCAGCTGCCTGTAACCCTGTACCCCAAGTCTTTATTGCTTGGTCTGTCTTGATGTGTTCTCTGTTAGGTAAAGACAAGTCAGTTTTAGAACAGAACGGTTCAGCTAGAAGGGACCTACAGCGATGACCTAGTCCAGCTGCCTCACCACTCCAGGGCTGACCAAAAGTTAAAGCACGTTGTTAAGGGCTTTGTTCAAATGCCTCCTAAACACTGACAGGCTTGGGGCACTGACCACCTCTCTAGGAAGCCTGTTCCAATGTTTGACCACCCTCTTGGTAAAGAAATGCTTCCTAATATCCAGTCTGAACCTCCCGTAGTGCAGCTTTGAGCCATTCCCACATGTTGTATCGCTGGGTACCAGGGAGAGGACCACACACAGCACCTCCCTCCCCACTTGCATTCTCAGGAAGCTGTAGAGAGCAGTGAGATTTCCCTAAGCAGCAGCATGGTGTGTAGTTAGCACACTTGAATAAGTTAGTATGCTTGTGTAAGAATCCAAGCAATTTGGTGCTCTTTGTTGATTAAAATCAAGTAAACATACAGGCAGTTTTTGTAATACTCTGTGAATTGGTAGGAATATTATATGATGGATGGAAGAATTCATCTTGGGAAGGCGGACTCGAAATAAAACCATCAAATGCATCCTTTTCTCTCTTCACAGCTACTGTGTATGGATGAATTAATGAACTACACATGGTCATATATCCAATAATATATATATAAGATACCTTATACTCATGGTAAATCATTACATTTACATTACTTCAGTATTAAGAATATTACTATGGTGACCTAGTATGTCATTATCCTTGATCTTAGAGCCATTTTAAAAGTTTAATGACAGCAGAGCCTAACTTCACTAATGTGTCACAAAGGAAATTTGATGATACAATATTCTTACTGGCTTGTCTGCATACACTTCTGACTAACACACGTGTTTTATTATTCCATTAAGGAAAGTGTGTGCCCTTCTCCTGTTAGGCAAACTAACAGAAGTCACAGAATCACAGAAGCTCAGAATGGTTGGGGTTGGAAGGGACCTCTGGAGATCATCTGGTCCATCCCACCTGCTAAGGCAGGTTCACCTAGAGTAGATCACACAGGAATGTGTCCAGGTGGGGTTTGAATGTCTTCAGAGAAGGAGACTCCACAGCCTCTCTGGGCAGCCTGTTCCAGTGCTCTGGCGCCCTCAAAGTAAAGAAGTTTTTCCTTGTATTCAGATGGAACCTCCTATTCTTCAGTCTTTGCCTGTTGCCCCTCATTCTATCTCTGGGCACCACTGAAAGCAGTCTGGTCCCATCCTCTTGATACCCACCCTTGAGATATTTATAAACATTGATGAGATCCCCTCTCATCCTTCTCCAGGCTGAACAGACCCAGCTCTCTCAGTCTCTCTTCATGAGAAAGGTTCTCTAGGCCCCTAATCATCTTTGTAACCTGCTGCTGGACTCCCTCCAGTAATTCCTTGTCTTTCTTAAACTAGGGAGCCCAGAACTGGACGCAGATGTGGCCTCGCCGGGGTAGTCACAGCTAGATATGCCACTGGTCGTACAGCTTCATGGTTAGCTAAGATTTAACTCAGCATACAGTATGACAGTAGGTTTACTGTTATCTGAAGCTGAAAATGTAAATTATCCATATATATCCATTTGTATATATATATATGCAGATATCTATCTATCTGGGTTTATTATTATATTTATATATAAAATATGGATCTGTCTCCACACTGCTTCCAAAGGGGTCATTTTGTCCTGTGATCTTTAATTAGATCAACAGGATGGTTGATTCAGTGGGCTACAATGCAGAACCATAAACACAATGAACGTATCAGGACCATACGGCTAGGTGGGAGGGAGGGATGGGACCAGCTCTTATAGCCACCATGCAGGCTTAGATCTGCTCAAATCAATCAGGAAATCACACCTACACAAGCCTGTTTTCTCTTCGTGACACTTCAAAGCTTTTGTGTAAACGTACTCAAGCTATTAATATTTAGGCTGTTTAATTTTAACCCCTGAAGGAATTTTGTTTGTTTGAAGTGTAAAAAATGGAAAAATACTCAATTTAAAACAATTTCTGGGAATGAGAATTGCATGATTGATTGTACTAATCTCAAAACTAGCAATTAGTGAGTGTTGTAACAGAGCTAGATAATAATAAAAAATTTAATTTGATCCTAGTGGGATATCAATTTCTGAAGTGTCTTGGTGAAAATATATGGGGCCATTTATTGCAAAAGAACTGTTTTTAAGCAATAGCTGTTAAAACACAGGACATTTCATTAAAATTAATTACTTACTGGAGGTTGGTGACATTGCCTGCATTTGCTTTGGTCTGTGAATGCAAACCAGTATTTAACTGCCCACCAATGCCCACTATCAAAGTGGCTGTTGCCACAGCACCCTTTAAAATATGCAAGTGTAGAAAAATTAAATAAAATTTAAAAAGAGAAACAGATACAGGTTTCATTAAACACCAGACTAATAGGTAATGTAGAGTTTGTACCTGAACCAAGCAGAATTTTTTAAGACAACTCAGTTATTATGCTCTTATTTTTAATTCTCTGTACATAGAGATTTTAAACAGGAAGTTTTTAAAAAAATCTATTCAGTGTGCTACGCTATTTTTACAACAATTAAAATAACAATCTAAGCAATTTAGCATTCCTAAAAACCCCATTGATTTTATAAAACCTGGCCAGTCAGTGCTATTACAATCAGATTACCAGTAATGTTCTCATTGTATTTCAATTACTCTAAGTGTGTAATACAGCAGCTTTCCTATTACAAATGAATTATTGTTCAAGCAAGTTCAAGACACAAATATGCTGCCATATCTGTATTGTTGTAAAATTTGTATTCAGAACTAGAGGATACTGAGTAACATGACTGTACTTAAAAAGCTTACTAGAAAAATATACTTGCAGATTAATATCTTAGGATATTATTGGCAAATCCAGTACAGGTATATTGGATTTGTAATGCGCTCATTATGAGCATGATAATTGCAGGAAAATTACTTTAGAACCTGAAACCATTCTTTATTTGCAGAGCTGTGGCCATGTCCAATATATTAAGGTGTTGCTCCTGTCTGCTGACATAGCTTTTAGCTATTGTGTGCAGCTGTTCTGAAACGCTGACTCTGTTTGGCCTTTAAAAATTAAATACAAGTAACTGTGTACCAAATCCATTTGCAGAAACTGTTCTTTCCAGAGTATTTTGAACAAGATTCCAACTAACATATTGGTAAAAAATTCCTTATAATAGAGAAGTCAGATGCTCAAACAGGTGCCCAGAGGCGATCTGGAGATACTTGAAACTTGATTCAACAGGGCCTTGAGCAACAGGACCTGACTTGGAAGTTGGCACATCTTTGAGCGGGCAGTTAGACCAGATGACTTGCAAAAGCCCTTGCCAACCTAAATCACTCAATTCACGCATGGCATCTGGGTCTCCAAAAACTTTTGACATAGATGGTAGGTACTAGTTTTCTTTTAAATACATCAGACTGGTTTTCATTGTGCTAGTTGCCTGGTGTGGCCATGAACCATTGGCAGTTCCTAACAATTATCTCTGTGCTGGCAATTCTCTGCTAGCACAGAATTATCTGGATGGAGAAGATAATTTCATTTTCTCATGTCTTGGTGACATAATTTAGTGTTCTTGGAGTACATTAACTTTCTCTTTGTACTACCTGGAGAAGTGATCCCGCAGCCAGGGTATGAAATGTAAGTGGATGTGTTGGGTTACTGCTGTTTTTACAGTGTGCCTTTTCCCGATTCTGTTCATCTGATGCACCTGAGAACTGGGATACTGGACTGTCTTTTGGTGGTTCTGCATCATACTTAAATAAACGGCTTTACAAATGTAAGTTAGTTTGACTTCACACTCTTCTGACCTTTTCTTCCTCAGATGGGAAAGCTGGATCTAATTGTTCCAGTTCATAGATGGGTTTGTTGTTATGGCTCTGATTAGAACTGAAAATTCTTGTTCTTGTCAGTTTACTAAATGGGTTTATCTCTAATTCCAGATTGATTTCAGGATAACTTGCTTTATATCTAGTCATGTCTAAGTTTGCTAATAGGCAAACAAATTCTATCGTTCATTTATTTCCACTGAAGTCCTGGAAACTAGGCACTTGTAACTGAGGTCATAAGGTGGCACTTAAAATATATCTAGAAAGAGACATGTATGGGAATCATAATATGAACAATACCCATGTGATGCTGTCAGAGTCTGTGAGGACAATGTATTCCTAACAAATTACTCTTCATTAATGTTATACAAAGGGTAAGTTTCTAATGTCATTGCCTAGTGAGTAGGAAGAAGAAACTTCCCAGCATTATGGCCTTTCCCAGCTCTGCCTTCATCCTGCTTCATGACCATGTGTATCCTCTTCAGATCCGAAAAATTATGTTAATGCTACATTTCTTCCTCAAAAACTCATTAAGTGTTACCATAGTGTATTTGTCAGGTATGGGTTCTCAATTTCACTGTTTGGACCTCCAAACAAACTTCTGTTCCCTCTTCAAACCTTAATCAATGAGCATCAAAATCATGCAGGCCTGCACAGCTGCACCCTGGAAATGTGGTGGAGGGGCAAGACGGTGATTCTGTAAGATCTCCCACTGAATAGATGGCTTTATGCGACAAGAAGTCTGGATGAGCTGGTCATCACAGTTGGTTTGCTGCAGGGGAGGCTGAGGCCAGCTGTGCATGGTAGGGTCTGTGCTCACCATTTAAAAAGTGAAAGGATAGTTTTTTCCAGTAACCTCTAGGTGCAAATGTGACATTGTTCTCTTTTAATGAAGGTGTCCGTGCTACTTTTGATACTTGCATGAACTCACAGCACTTCTGTGAAATAGTTTCCTGGCAAAATGAGAACAACTGCAGAAAAACAGACCTAACATACAAAAGAGATGAGCAAAATACTTTCCATTTTGGCATTTTTAATTTCTGTGTTGATAGCCACATAGTGAAGCAGTGAGGAGGGTATTTATTTCCCTGGCTGGGTGCACAGGCTGGGCGAAAGCTGAGCAGCAGGGTAAGTAGTGAAGGGCAGGGCTGGACGGCTCCTGTGAGCGGGCTGCTGCAGCGCTCCGTGCTGCTGGGATGGGACACCCCAGTGTTCTGCTCCGGTTGGTGGCACCGCTGCGTTTGGGACTCTGGGGCTGCCCCCTCCTCTGGCCTCTGGTCTCGGCAGCCAGGTTCCTGCCACTGCTGATCCAGCTGCCAGGGAGTCCAGTGAAGGTAAAAAACCTTTTTGCAGAAACCTGGTGATTCCAAGCTCTGCCAAACACTTCAAAAAACTTGGTCAGTCTCAATAAATCCCTTGACTCCAAGTTTTTGAGAGAAATACAGTGTTGTTATTTCCTTTTGGGATGTTTCTTAAAAAAATAAATAATAGGCTAGGTTTTCTCCAAGTTCAGATTATCTTTTATTTTATGTTTTAGTAAAATGTGAACTTTGAAATGTTAAAACCAGAAGAAAAACTGAGGAGAGTGAACCAAAAATCTGACCATATTTTTGAGATACCAAAGCAAAACACTTATTTTTATTTTTTCTTACTTTGCAAAAAAAATTGGTTTTTTTTTACCTTGATGAAATTGATGAAATTTTTAATAGTATTTTTCCATGACATAGGAAAAAAAATGTTTCCTGACTCTATTAGCTCAGTCAGTGCTGACTTGCATAGCAGCATCTTAACAACTGTAAAATAACCATCCGCTTTTTAGCTATAGATTTTGCATTTGGAAAGCTTATTCCTTAGCTATAAATAAAAGAGGATGGAAATACAGAGTGAGCTTTTGGAAGCACTGAAGAGCTGTATTTTTGGCCAATTCAAATCAGTGTACCTCTGCAATTTTTATGCCAAGTGAGCACATGGTCAAACTTCTGCCTAGTCATATTGACTTAATTTTTTAAGACTTCGTAATAAGTTTTCAGAATTTAAAACAGACGTCATTTTGATGTATAGTCTTTAGTTTTCTAAAAGTAAGAAGCTACAAGATATCATCTTCTGAAAGGGAGCACTTTCAGTGCTTTGGTGGAATGTCCAGTCAAATTGCAAATACAGTATTACATTATATGGATGTAGAAATAATAGCTACTTGCCAAAGTAAATACTTAGTGATTGATAATACTGATAAATGCTGAAAGATCTGGTACCTCTGGCCTTCTTTAAATTTTGTTATTATTTGAAGCTGTTTAGAAAGAACTTTCCTATTGCAAAAATGGGTGCTGTTTGTACAGAAATGAAGTTACAGAATAAATGTCATGGTTTTGTACATACGGTGTGCAAGTATTTGCCTTTGACCTTTTACTTCAGAGCAAAATCAAATGTCACTTGTAAAACCTTCAGCTGCATACAGTCTTCTTCCAAATAAAAAGCTGATTATGTCATGAGATTAAATAGTCTATTTACCCTATTTTAAGGGCTGATGTATGTGAGTTTATGTAGGAGAGCCATTGACCTTAATGAGTAAAGCTGCAACACATTCTGAAACAGCCAACATTTTGGTCTATTAATCCAGGTTAAATTGATTCATTTGTACTCTTATGTTGAGCTTACTTCATTTTAATACTACATTATCTTGAACATCAGCTGTGGGTATGAAATGAGATTAGCTGACTCTAAAATGAGTGGATTAAAAAAAATGAAATAGTGTTCCTTAATAATAAATTGTGCCTACTGCTGTACTCTTCAAATGAGGCAACTTAGTTGTAAAAGTGCAAATAAACTGAAAATAGTAATTCTCTCACCTTTAATGAATAGAGGTTTTTCTTTGCTTTTCTCTGAAGGGAGGGATGTGTGTCCATGTGCATGTGTGTGAGCTCTGGGGAAGAGGATTGTGCTTGATTTTGTCTATGGCAAAGTTATAATATTAAGACTTTGACAGAGATCAGAGATTTCATCAGTGTCCCTGCGGGGAGAGCTGAAGCCTGAGACCAGGTGTTTTTTGAGTCGTCGGAGAAGCTGTGTGAACATGTATATGTGAACATTTCAGAATATAAGCCATGGGATCAGATCATGTTAGCTTTAATTGTCTCTAGATTGACACCCTCAGGTTCCTCTATTTAAGCATCAACAGTCGTATTAAATATTATTTTCACAACAAATGTCAGTTTTCAAATTCCACATGCTGTTGCAGAACTGTTCCATTTCCTAGTCATTATTCCAGACATGTATAGTTACAATGGTTTATCTTAAAATAACACTGATATAAAGAACCCAGTGAATTTCACAGTCATCATGTACATAACTGGATTAGTGGAACGAAGGATGGAGACAAGGTCAAAAAGCTAGATTCTTCTTCCTTTTGAAATCAATGAGCTTTTAAAATTTTATTTTATTAAAATCTATTGCCTTCTTCCAAGTGTCTTGGAATAATCGAACTTTTATGTTGAGTTTGAATGCTTTGAATCTAATTTTACTGTCTGTGTGCAGAAGTGAAGCACAAAGAGGTGCTCTTTCAGGTGCAGCAAATTCCTTCCTTTTTGCTTGTGAGTGCTGGATGTAGACCAGACTAATATGCTAATCCACCAACCCATTACTTTAGGGAGGGCAGTGCCTGTGAATTTGGGGCATTTCCAGTCACTTTAAAGCCTGAAGATGGAGCATTCATCAGAAGATGGTGCCCATGCACCATATACTTTATATCTTATGAAAGGGGTTGCAAATCATGCCCTGCACTCGTAAGCATATTTTTTCCCTGCTCTTTGCAATCTTGCTGTTTTCCAATCCCAGCAACTGATGGAAAATACCTCCACAGATGAAAAGGTCAGGACAGAATTCAGCCTTTACTTTCAAGGAAATAAAGTTTTGAAGGTTAGTGTGAGCTGAAGGTGAAGGGCTTTTGTTGCTTGCTCTTTTTCCTACTTGATACTTTATTAATGCTGCTTCTTTTTTAGAAAGCAGGTGATGAAGTGGACGTTATACTGCTGGGCAACAAGTGTGATAAGGAGTCAGAACGTGTAGTTCCAAAACAGAAAGGAGAAAAGGTATCATTGGTACTTTCTCTGGGTTCTCCTAAGTTTCTTAGTATGTGACTGTAAGGATTTCCAAAAATTCTATTAGGAATTGCTTCAGAAGAATGGTTATGGAGTTCTGGAGTGTAGTAGGGGTTTTTGTTTGATTGGTTTGTTTTGGTGGTTTCTTTGTTTGGTTGGGGGGGGGGGTGGTGGTGTTTGTTTTGTTTGTTTTTTAATATGAGCAAAAATACATTAAGTAATTCCTAGCTGATCTCCTTAGAATACTGATTTTTATTTTAAAG